>NW_025765260.1:0-216625 GCF_003918875.1 Haliotis rubra
ACATCCATACATACCACCAGCCCCACTAAAGTTCAAATATCCATGAATACCACCAGCCCACTGTACAGTACAAATATCCACACATACCACCAGCACCATTGTAAAGTACAAATATCCATGAATACCACCAGCACCATTGTACAGTAAGAACATCCATACATACCACTAGCCCACTGTACAGTACAAATATCCAAACTTACAACCAGCCCCACTGTACAGAACAAATATCCACACATACCACCAGCACCACTGTACAATACAAATATACATACATTTCAACAGACACACTGTGCAGTACAAATATCCATACATACCTTCAGCCTCACTGTAGAGTACAAATATCCATACATATCACCAGCACCATTGTAAAGTACGAACATCCATGAATACCACCAGCTCCATTACTGTTGTATAGAACATCCATACAAGCACCATCCCACTGTACACAGTACAAACATCCATACATACCACCAGCCCCACTGTACAGTACAAATATCCATACATACCACCAGCCCATTGTACAGTCACCATCAGCAACCGTTGTACATCCATACATACCACCAGCCCACTGTACAGTACAAATATCCACACATACCACCAGCACCATTGTACAGTACGAACATCCATACATACCACCAGCCCCATTGTAAAGTGTACATAAATATCCAGCACCATACGGTACGAACACCACCAGCACCATTGTACAGTAAGAAACATCCATACATACCACCAGCCCACTGTACAGTACAAATATCCATACCACACTTTGTACCACAAACAGCCCCACCAGCCCCACTGTACAGTACAAATATCCACACATACCACACATCACCATTGTACAGTACGAACATCCATACATACCACCAGCACCATTGTACAGTACGAACATCCATACATACCACCAGCCACACTGTACAGTACAAATATCCAAACTTACCACCAGCCCCACTGTACAGTACAAATATCCACACATACCACCATCACCATTGTACAGTACGAACATCCATACATACCACCAGCACCATTGTACAGTACAAATATCCATACATACCAACAGACACCACTGTACAGTACAAATATCCATACATACCACCAGCCCCACTGTAGAGTACAAATATCCATACATACCACCAGCACCATTGTACAGTAAGAACATCCATACATACCACCAGCCCCACTGTACAGTACAAATATCCATACATACCACCAGCACCACTGTACAGTACAAACATCCATACATACCACCAGCCCCATTGTACAGTACAAACATCCATACATACCACCAGCCCACTGTACAGTACAAACATCAACACATACCACCAGCCCACTGTACAGTGCAAACATCCATACATACCACCAGCCCCATTGTACAGTACAAACATCCATACATACCACCAGCCCCATTGTACAGTACAAACATCCATACATACCACCAGCCCCACTGTACAGTACAAACATCCATACATACCACCAGCCCCATTGTACAGTACAAACATCCATACATACCACCAGCCACACTGTACAGTACAAACATCCATACATACCACCAGCCCCACTGTACAGTACAAACGTCCATACCATAGCCATACTGTAGTCCACAAACGGCCACTGTACAGTGCAAACATCCATTCATACCACGGCCCACTGTACAGTACAAACATCCATACATACCACCAGCCCCACTGTAGTCTACAAACATCCATGCATACCACCTGTCACACTGTACAGTACAAACATCCACACATGCCACCAGCCCAACTATAGTCTCCTAAAATCCATACATACGCCAGCCCTACTGTAGTCTACAAACATCCATACATACCACCTGTCACACTGTAGTCTACAAACATCCATGCATACCACCTGTCACACTGTACAGTACAAACATCCACACATACCACCTGCCCAACTATAGTCTACAAACAGCCATACATACCACCAGCCACACTGTAGTCTACAAAGATACATATACTCTCCCAAAAAAGAAACGCATCATGAAAATAGCAATTTTGTGTAGCAATGAATTAAAACGTGATTCATTTTAAAAAAGGTTTTGCTCTGTTTATGAGTCCTATGGTGTTTATGTTTCCAAACATCACAACAAAACGCACCATCCGTAAAATACCCGTATTTAACAGCATGATTTTCAATTTTTGTCGTTTAGTGTCATAGAATACACAATTCACATGCGATGCATGGGAAAGTTGGGGATCAGATAGTCTCAATGATGGGTATAAAAGGTTGATTGCTGTCTGTCGATTATTTACTGTATTTGGAATATTGTTGACGAACGCAAAATGCCATGTCTAAGTGAAGCCAACCGTCATTTCGCCATTGGTTTGCTTGAAGCTGGCCAGTCTCAACGCGCAGTTGCCCGACGCATGAATGTTCACCAAAGCACCATTTCACGGCTCTGGGAGAGAGATCGCCGGCAGAATTCGGTAGCAGATGAACCTCGTAGTTGGCGACCTCTAGCGACCACTGCGGCGCAGGATCGCTACATCCGGATACATCACCTGCGTCATCCAACAGCTACGGCGACCAGTACCGCTCGACAAATACCCGGATTGAGGAGGCTTTCTGCACAGACCGTCAGGAACAGGTTGAGAGAGGCTGGTTTACGTGCCAGAAGACCTTATTTTGGCCCTGTGCTTCGACAACAACATCGTCGACATCGAGTTCAATGGTGCACCAACGTTCAGGCCTGGAACCTACCAAATTCAGTTCAGTGATGAATCACGATTTATACTGGAACGGCGCGATGGAAGAATGCGGGTGTACAGGCGTCGACGTGAACGTTTCGCCGACGCTTGCGTTCCCCAGGAGGACAGATTCGGTCGGGGAAGTGTTATGATGTGGGGTGCAATCACCTGCCGTAGGAGAAGTGATTTGGTGATGATCCAGGGCAACCTGACACCTCAATGGTACTGTGACGAAATCCTACGCCCACACCTCCTTCCAATCATTGATCGCCAGAGGGTGTTGTTTCAACAGGACAATGCCAGGCACCCACACAGCACGTCACACTAGAGACTTCCTCCAGAACCGCAAGATCAATGTGCTCCCCTCGCCCCCAAGATCACCGGACTTAAACCCGATCGAACATCTGTGGGATGCCCTGGACAGACGGGTGCGACGCCGTAACCCTCAGCCCCAGACACTTCAGCAACTCGCACAGGTACTACAGGCAGAGTGGGCTGCGATTGGGCAACACGAGATTCTGAGACTTATTCGTTCGATGCCGAGGCGATGCCGTGCAGTTCTGGATGCCCACGGTGGTCACACGAGGTATTGACTTCAGCGCCACCACACGTCTCCATGTGACACTCAAACTGACTTTCCTCGAGTTAGTACCAAAGACGGATAAGTCTGCATTCCCCGTGTGCAATTTCGCTATATTTCATTTACTTATAAAGCCTGCAAGATGTTTTAAAGTAAACATAAAAATACAGTTGAAATTCCTATATGTGTTTCTTTTTTGGGAGAGTATACATACCACCAGCCCCACTGTACAGTACAAATATCCATACATACCACCTGCCCCACTGTAGAGTAAATAGAACCAATATATTTATAATTCGTTTGCAAGACATCTCTATTTGGGTAAACCAGACGTAAGGTATATCCGAGGGGATGAATATGCTGGCATATTTGTCAGGAAAGAGGTTCCATGAAATGTCCCTTTTTAATGTGTACAAAGAGTTGACAGAGCTCACTACTGGTCTACTGGGGGTGTCCGGGGTGCACGGATGTGTCTACTGGTCTACTGGGGGTGTCAGGGGTGCACGGATGTGTCTACTGTCTACTGGGGGTGTCAGGGTGCACAGATGTGTCTACTGGTCTACTGGGAGTGTCAGGGGTGCACGGGGGTGTCTACTGTCTACTGGGGGTGTCAGGGGTGCACGGATGTGTCTACCGGTCTACTGGGGGTGTCAGGGGTACACGGATGTGTCTACTGTCTACTGGGGGTGTCAGGGGTGCACGGGTGTGTTTGCGAGCACGAAGTATTGTCATTACGTTATCAGTGCACGTTACACGCTAGTGGTGGGAGGCATTCCGCTGTGATTGCCCATGTTCCCCTGCTGTCGCTCCATTGTCCGTGAATGTAGTGCGCGCAGGGTGGACGTTCTTGTGCTGTGGAAGACCTACGCATACGTTCTTATTGCCACACTTGTAACTTCACGATCGCACAATGATAGTTTTTCAAATGAAATAGTCGCGTGACTTTCCTTGTATTTAAACACCATATTTCAGTATATTCATATGAAGCTGTCACAGCTGGCTCTACTCAACATGAACAGCATGTTGGCGAGGAGTGGTCACCCCAGCGTCTGGAACAGACATGTAGTGGGATTGGTTTTTCACCCTGTGTGTGACTAAACGTCAGAAAGTTCTGGCTTCACAATTAAGTTGTTTTGACACTCGAAATTGTTCGTGTAACCGACTGCCCCATGACGTCAGGGTTGTGACGTCACTACAAAGGCCTTCCAACCAAGTTGAATGTTGTCCGCATATAGACAGAAAGGGCGGTATGTTAATATTTTCTGCTATATGCATACCGTGCAGTCATCACATACGAGAACCTGCATGTTCTACGCGTTATTCTAACTTATTAACTGGGTGTGTCTGTTTCACAAAGTATGTGGCTGCGATGTAGTATCTGATGACGGAACACAGCAGACATTCTAAACCAAGTGAAATGAGATTGGTTATACACAGTAACTCAGTAAATCCTTTAAAATGTTTTATGGTTGACATTTCATTTGACATTTGACGCATCAGCGACATATATCATATATTCCTGGGTTTTGTTGCATGTGAACAATGTTGCAAGTGTTGGTGTTCTCAACTCCTTCGCGAACACCTGTTGTCGTCACTTGATTCACATTCCGATGACAGACTGGGAATGGTACCATCGACTGTTTGAGCAGAGACAGAGACTCCTCTGGCTCTGACAATGTTTATCTTTCATGCTACCGAAGACGGGTTTCGCTTTCCATTAGCCTACAGCAAATAGCCAAGAATATGAAAAAAATCCTTGAAACCCCATTGGTATGACAACACAGATTGTCATCAACTGCTTTCTTCCCGCAATATGCCCTGAATTATAATCCTCATTACTAGCACGCACATATCTTGTGGATGACTCGAGCTATAAGCAAGGGTATATATTCAATGTTATTGGTAAATTTATTTATAGAATTGTTAATGCAGTATTTTCTATGATTGGCATGTGACCTTATGTACAGAAATTTTCTGTGCAACACTACTGCTACTACTACTACTGGTGGTCAAGTGTGATATATCCAGTGTGGATTGCTTGTCTTCAATTCTTTCCTGACCAACTCTACCTACACATGCATGTTGCAGTCGGTAGGTTACAATACATACAACTTTTCGTAAGTTCCGTTAAATCCGTTAAATTCAGACGCTCATGGAAAAAACAAGGCCACAACCGTCCCTGGAGGTGAGTTTACAAATAGGCAAAAAACGAGGAAACGTATTGGGCAGATTTTGCTCTTCCTTAAGTAATAGCTATTAAGTTTTATATTGATGGAGCGTCGTTGAAATTAAACTGCTTTTTGCACTTGTTATTACTTGCCATGGAATCTCGACCCGCGGCACTGGAAGCCGAGCGCCATGTTGTGTGCCGTGTGCAGTGGGGACTTCCAGGAGACATCTTACATCAGATGTGTTGTGAAGTGTTTACCTTATATCAGATGTGCTGTGAAGTGTTACCTTACATCAGATGTGTTGTGAAGTGTTTACCTTACATCAGATGTCCTGTGAAGTGTTACCTTACATCAGATGCGTTGTGAAGTGTTTACCTTACATCAGATGTGTTGTGAAGTGTTTACCTTACATCAGATGTGTTGTGAAGTGTTTACTTTACATCAGATGTGTTGTGAAGTGTTTACCTTACATCAGATGTGTTGTGAAGTGTTTACCTTACATCAGATGTGTTGTGAAGTGTTTACCTTACATCAGATGTGATGTGAAGTGTTACCTTACATCAGATGTGTTGTGAAGTGTTTACCTTACATCAGATGTGATGTGAAGTGAGTACCTTACATCAGATGCGTTGAGAAGTATTTACCTTATATCAGATGTGCTGTGTAGTGTTTACCTTACATCAGATGTGTTGTGAAGTGTTACCTTACATCAGATGTGCTGTGAAGTGTTTACCTTACATCAGATGTGTTGTGAAGTGTTTACCTTACATCAGATGTATTGTGAAGTGTTTACCTTACATCAGATGTGTTGTGAAGTGTTTACCTTACATCAGATGTGTTGTGAAGTGTTTACCTTACATCAGATGTGTTGTGAAGTGTTTACCTTACATCAGATGTGTTGTGAAGTGTTTACCTTACATCAGGTATATTGTGAAATGTTTACCTTACATCAGATGTGTTGTGAAGTGTTTACCTTACATCAGATGTGCTGTGAAGTGTTTACCTTACATCAGATGTGTTGAAGTGTTTACCTTACATCAGATGTGTTGAAGTGATTACCTTACATCAGATGTGTTGAAGTGTTACCTTACATCAGATGTGTTGTGAAGTGTTACCTTACATCAGATGTGTTGTGAAGTGTTACCTTACATCAGATGTGTTGTGAAGTGTTACCTTCCATCAGATGTGTTGTGAAGTGTTTACCTTACATCAGATGTGTTGTGAAGTGTTTACCTTACATCAGATGTGTTGTGACGTGTTTACCTTACATCAGATGTGTTGTGAAGTGTTTACCTTACATCAGATGTGCTGTGAAGTGTTTACCTTACATCAGATGTGTTGAAGTGTTACCTTACATCAGATGTGTTGTGAAGTGTTACCTTACATCAGATGTGTTGTGAAGTGTTACCTTACATCAGATGTGTTGTGAAGTGTTACCTTACATCAGATGTGTTGTGAAGTGTTACCTTACATCAGATTTGTTGTGAAGTGTTACCTTACATCAGATGTGCTGTGAAGTGTTACCTTACATCAGATGCGTTGTGAAGTGTTTACCTTACATCAGATGCGTTGTGAAGACATGGTGTTCTACATAGTGCTTTGTATATCAACCAGATGTTGGAAGTTTCATATTTCAAACGATGTATGTTATTGGTTTTGTGTCGACTTTGTTACAGACTTATGTGCATGCTACTACGCCATGCCCAGAATGGTAGTGTCCCCATGGACTGACCGCCGTGTGTTGATTCATTACAGCTTAACCTTCAGTAAAAAACAGCACTGCAGTTTAGATGCGCGAGGCAATATTTGAAACTTAAAACGTCCCTGGCATAACACCACTATGTTTGAACAGGCTGTAGACATGCTTACTTCGTTGCAGGAATTCCCACAGGGACCTGAGAAGAGTCGACTGTTTGTTATCTTTTGCTTGTCTTTCCTTTTTGGAATTAATTACCATGTTTTATTGTTGCCTCGGTACTGACAGATGACTATGATGCACAAGCACTGGTCCGGATCGGCCGTCCTTCACCAGATGACACAGACGTTGTTTTTATCGAACTATTCAACGTCATCATTGTGGAATGAATGCTGACTGCAGGGGGTATATTTTGACCGGCTTCCAGGGTATGGGGCCCACATTCTTTCAGTAATACTCCAGCACAAACTAAGTCGACTCGCCATGAACTCTGTATGACTTTATAGTAGGGGGAATAGTACTCCACAACAACACCAAGGTAAGGGACCCCAGCAACAACAGTGAAATAATAGACGACACAGCCGTTGGCAACACGATGTTGGAGCGGTCAACACAGGCATGTTGCACCTGTATTTGTTAGAGAGTTATTGGATATTTGGTAGGTCAGACATGTGTTACTTGGTATCGGGGAGGCGAGACATGTGTTACTGGGTATTGCGGAGGTCAGACATGTGTTACTGGGTATTGGGAGGTCAGACATGTGTAAATAGGTATTAGGGAGGTCAGACATGTGTTACTGAGTATTGGTGAGGTCAGACATGTTTTACTGGGTATTAGGGAGGTCAGACATGTGTAACTTGGTATCGGGAAGGTCAGACAGTCACTCACTCGTCGTAACACAGTGATAATGTCGTAGTTATTATCAGTCCACTCTTGGTTACGAGGTGCGTTCAAAAAGTAGTCAGCCTCACCTCCAAAATGATATAAAGGCAGCTGTTTTATGTTTTATTTTCCTACATATTATCTGTCAACCTCAAGCAAATTGGTTTTGCTATGTTCCAGCCTCACGATCCCCATTTTGTTTGACTTTTTATCTTGGTAACCCCCAAAACGCAAAATCTGCAATAAATGCCTCACAAACTTCAGGAAAAAAAATATGCAAGAAACATTTTGTGTGTTTGTGATCGAGCTCTTCGGTAGCATGAGATATTAAAGTGTATAAAAAAGGTACTTGAAACTACAATCGCTTGTTAAAGTGACTTCCTCCTTCCTGTTTACTGAAAAGAGCTTTTTTTCATTTTCTGGTATTTTAAAGAAATGTTATACCCCAATGTGTTATGATGACTAATATCTCGTTAACCAAATTACCCAAATACGTGAAATTTTAGATATGGCTTTGTTAATGATTTCTTCAAAATAAAAAAAAGCTTTTCAAACATTGGACATCGAGAATATAGTTAGGCTGACTACTTGTTGGACGCCCCTCGTATAATGATGTTCATGAAGTTGTTTTCATGTGTTTTCCGCAAGGCTGGTTACTAAGACGAGCCCCATTGAACACATCAATCCCGTATTGGCTACAAGTCCAGGACAGAAGGCAATAAAAACCTATGCCTTGCCTACCAATCAGTGTACAAAATCTCTCCTCCATATCTTCAAACTCTTAAGTGTATGAACCTTCCAGAGATCATCGTTCAGCTGACATATTCCTACTTTCTGTGCCTCCATATAGGTTGAATACACTTGGTGCCAGATCCTTCAATCACTCTGCTGCCGTGCTATGGAACTCTTCCCCTTCACCTGAGATGCGTGCCTTCCTTCACTACTTTTAAATCTGGTCTAAACACCCATCTGTTTAATAATCTCTGACAATATTCATTGTTCGTCCTTTATCTGTATGCGCTTAGAGCATGCTGTGGAGTACTGCGCAATATAAGTGTCATTATTATGTTAAATACGCACAAACGCACACGCGCACGCCCGCGTATCACTCACTCACACACACACATTACAAATGGACTATTATGGTTTAGAGATTAAGATTTAAAATGCAGCAGAGAGGGTTCGGGTAATCCTGGCACAGTCAGGCTGGCAAGGCTCAGTGCTCTTGCACTCTTTACACGCAGCCCAGACAGTGTATTGGACTTCTCCCCAGGAAACGATGCCTAGTCAAACCTACCAAGAACTTTCCGGGGAAGATACTGCATCCTTCTGCATTACCCAGAGTGTCAGAGGGGCTGTGATCCCGGTGGAGAACCCGGACACCCTCCTGATCTGCGCCAAGAGATCAGGAGGTACCAAACCAATTGCACCGAGAACAATGGGGAGCCTGACGACAGTGTACTTGGGATGCAAGCAAGACACGGATACTATGATTATTGCTATTATATAACCCCCAAACTGCCATCTACTAACATGTTTTGCTTTTGTCTGAAAGTGTGCGGTCAAATCTACATTACCAGCAGTACTGCTAACTGTGTCGCTTACTCGATATCAGTCCAGATCAGGTGTAAAATATATTGCCTAACTGTGTCACTAACTCGACATCAGTCAAGATCAGGTGTAACATATATTGCCTAACTGTGTCACTAACTCGATATCAGTCCAGATCAGGTGTAACATATATTGCCTAACTGTGTCAATAACTCGATATCAGTCCAGATCAGGTGTAAATCATATTGCCTAACTGTGTCACTAACTCGATATCAGTCCAGATCAGGTGTAACATATATTGCCTAACTGTGACACTAACTCGATATCAGTCCGATACCAGTCCAGATCAGGTGTAAATTATATTGCCTCACTCTGTCACTAACTCACAAGCAGTCAGCATCACGTGTAAGTAATATTGCCTAACTGTGACACTAACTCACTAGCAGTGCACGTCAAGTGTGGATGGTATTGCCTAACTGTGACACTAACTCACTAGCAGTGCACATCAAGTGTGGGTGGTAGTGCCTAATTGTGACACTAACTCGCAAGCAGTGCACATTAAGTGTGAATGATATTGCCTGCCTGTGTCGAACTATATTGATATCAGTGGACAAATGTGCCCCTTATGTCATCTAGCCACTTATGAATATAGATAATAAGCTTTTACTTAAAGTACTACAATGTCTACTTTTCTTTCTATTCAGAAATATCACATTTGTTACATTGAGGCAACTGTATCTAATCGAATGTTAGTCAAGTATTGGGCTACCAGTAATTGCGCGGGGATTTATTGCTGGTGTTTCCTTGTGTGGGATATATTTGGGTCAGTGTGGAGCGTTGTGCTGCCGCTTTTAACATCTCTGTCAATTAACTAGAAATGGAGGCGCTGTGACATACATGCACGTTTACCTTCATACAAGCCGTTTTTGGTCCAAGGACTCGAGATCAGATTACCTTCTGTATTTCAGCCAATGGGAGGGCACAATGTAGCCCTTCTAATGACCCTGTATACACAAGCCTGTTCTGAAGGCGTCCGACTGAGCTTCAAAACTACCCAGTGGTGTATGGTGAAAGATGTATTGATTCAGGCTTAATGTCTTTAAAGGCCGTAAGCGATGTGTTGCGCTGTAACTAAAGTAGTTTGTTGCTTGTTCGCTTACATCAGCATAGCAGGGACATCATACACCATAGCAGGGACATCATACACCAGGTACATCGAGTCTTGAGAAATAGAATCAGTGCCATGGAACCGATGGAGGTAATTTCTGCTCTAAACGAAAACATAAAATGTCCCACAATGTTCTGCCTGCTATCCACACATCAGGCGGCGTCTCTAGGTCCTGATACTTACTAACAAATCTGTATACAACACCTTTGACCAAGTGTACGTTTGAGCAATTACATGTCTCCGTGGTCAGTTGCAGGGTTTTGTGGGAGATGCTCGTGATTCAAACACAGTCTCGTACAAAATGGCATCCGTCCATTACCCGATGCCACAGACAGCCATTTGTCAGCACACTGACCGGGATTGTAGTCAGCTGAATGATGCATCAACTGAATCAACTAGTACTAATCAGGATGTTGTGTCTAATGCTAAATGAAATATATATCGGGAAACCCGTTTGATGAATGCATGGTCAATGTTACTGCAAATCGATGTAGTGTTATTGGATGATGTTAATCTGTCCAATGTAGAGTCGATGACTTGACACGATCTCACATATATCGATGCAACAATTCCAACGACTATGTGAAATCTAACCAGTGTCGCCTGCACACTGATTGGACAGTGGCAGATAATACCGTGTCGTGATGAAAGGGGTTGCTGACCTCTTCTAACAGTAAATATGCAAGGTTTCTTACCCCAGCTGTAATGGTCAAGACTGTCAACACTCCTCACTGTAGGATTCTGTACCAGGAGTGGCGAGCTGGACCCGCCAGCAGATACGTCGTTGAAACATGTCACACGGGAACTGAATATATATATTGTTGACTGCACAGAAACATGTCACACGGGAACTGAATATATATTGTGGACTACACAGAAATATGCACTGGGGTTGTCAAACCTTTCCATCTTGAAAAATGTTTGAAATAAGAACACGGGCAAATCATACATTTACCTGGACGTACTTTGAAGTTAGCTTTCATTGTTAATTAGCTATAGGCAGCATCGCCTTGGCGAACCAGCTCTGAATTGTCATAGATTTTACATACGGTAACCCATTGTATTTAATCCTGCTGCTATAGGCATATACTGTCACATGTCACCTCATACTGCCACATGTCACCTCATGCTGTCGCATGTCACCTCAATCACTTTTGTCACGAGAGGCTCTACTTGGCCATGTTCAGGAGCTACATGATGTGACGCAGTGTTTGTCTACAGGGGTCACGACTGGCTGTACTTGGCCATGTTCAGGAGCTACATGATGTGACGGAGTGTTTGTCTACAGTGGTCACGACTGGTTGTACTTGGCCATGTTCAGGAGCTACATGATGTGACGCAGTGTTTGTCTACAGTGGTCACGACTGGTTGTACTTGGCCATATTCAGGAGCTACATGATGTGACGCAGTGTTTGTCTACAGTGGTCACGACTGGCTGTACCAGCCATGTTCAGGAGCTACATGATGTGACGCAGTGTTTGTCTACAGTGGTCACGACTGGTTGTACTTGGCCATGTTCAGGAGCTACATGATGTGACGCAGTGTTTGTCTACAGTGGTCACGACTGGCTGTACTTGGCCATGTTCAGGAGCTACATGATGTGACGCAGTGTTTGTCTACAGTGGTCACGACTGGCTGTACTTGGCCATGTTCAGGAGCTACATGATGTGACGCAGTGTTTGTCTACAGTGGTCACGACTGGCTGTATTTGGCCATGTTCAGGAGGTACATGATGTGACGCAGTGTTTGTCTACAGTGGTCACGACAGGCTGTACTTGGCCATGTTCAGGAGCTACATGATGTGACGGGGTGTTTGTCTACAGTGGTCACGACTGGCTGTACTTGGCCATGTTCAGGAGCTACATGATGTGACGCAGTGTTTGTCTACAGTGGTCACGACTGGCTGTACTTGGCCATGTTCAGGAGCTACATGATGTGACGCAGCGTTTGTCTACAGTGGTCACGACTGGCTGTACTTGGCCATGTTCAGGAGCTACATGATGTGACGCAGTGTTTGTCTACAGTGGTCACGACTGGTTGTACTTGGCCATGTTCAGGAGCTACATGATGTGACGGAGTGTTTGTCTACAGTGGTCACGACTGGCTGTACTTGGCCATGTTCAGGAGCTACATGATGTGACGCAGTGTTTGTCTACAGTGGTCACGACTGGCTGTACTTGGCCATGTTCAGGAGCTACATGATGTGACGCAGTGTTTGTCTACAGTGGTCACGACTGGCTGTACTTTGGCCATGTTCAGGAGGTACATGATGTGACGCAGTGTTTGTCTACAGTGGTCACGACTGGTTGTACTTGGCCATGTTCAGGAGCTACATGATGTGACGGGGTGTTTGTCTACAGTGGTCACGACTGGCTGTACTTGGCCATGTTCAGGAGCTACATGATGTGACGCAGTGTTTGTCTACAGTGGTCACGACTGGCTGTACTTGGCCATGTTCAGGAGCTACATGATGTGACGCAGCGTTTGTCTACAGTGGTCACGACTGGCTGTACTTGGCCATGTTCAGGAGCTACATGATGTGACGGGGTGTTTGTCTACAGTGGTCACGACTGGCTGTACTTGGCCATGTTCAGGAGCTACATGATGTGACGGGGTGTTTGGCTACAGTGGTCACGACTGGCTGTACTTGGCCTTGTTCAGGAGCTTCATGATGTGACGCAGTGTTTGTCTACAGTGGTCACGACTGGCTGTACTTGGCCATGTTCAGGAGCTACATGATGTGACAGGGTGTTTGTCTACAGTGGTCACGACTGTCTGTCCTTGGCCATGTTCAGGAGCTACATGATGTGACGGGGTGTTTGTCTACAGTGGTCACGACTGGCTGTACCTGGCCATGTTCAGGAGCTACATGATGTGACGCAGTGTCTGTCGACAGTGGTCACGACTGGTTGTACTTGACCATATTCAGGAGCTACATGATGTGACGCAGTGTCTGTCTACAGTGGTCACGACAGGCTGTACTTGGCCATGTTCAGGAGCTACATGATGTAACGGGTTGTTTGTCTACAGTGGTCACGACTGGCTGTACTTGGGCATGTTCAGGAGCTACATGATGTGACGGGGTGTTTGTCTACAGTGGTCACGACTGGCTGTACTTGGCCATGTTCAGGAGCTACATGATGTTACGGGGTGTTTGTCTACAGTGGTCACGACTGGCTGTACTTGGCCATGTTCAAGGGCTACATGATGTGTCGGGGTGTTTGTCTACAGTGGTCACGACTGGCTGTACTTGGCCATGTTCAGGAGTACATGATGTGACGGGTTGTTTGTCTACAGTGGTCACGACTGGCTGTACTTGGCCATGTTCAGGAGCTACATGATGTGACGGAGTGTTTGTCTACAGTGGTCACGACTGGCTGTACTTGGCCATGTTCAGGAGCTACATGATGTGACGGAGTGTTTGTCTACAGTGGTCACGACTGGCTGTACTTGGCCATGTTCAGGAGCTACATGATGTGACGGGGCGTTTGTCTACAGTGGTCACGACTGGCTGTACTTGGGCATGTTCAGGAGCTACATGATGTGACGGGGTGTTTGTCTACAGTGGGCACGGCTGCTGGGTACCCCTCCTGCAGATTTGCTGGGTGGTCCCTCCCAAGATGCCATGGCCTGTGTTCAGCACGTGGTTCCGTTATATATATAAATCTACAATCTTAGTACACATTGTGTACTAACATCGCGTGCTGCCTATTGCCCTCGTTCACATGACCACAGTATACACGTGACCCAGTTGTGCGGGCGTAATGCACTCCTTGAATTCTTAGGAATGAAGTTTCAACTGTTCTGTGCTCGGATGCGTATAATTGCATTTATATACTAAAATATAATGCTGTTTGAAGTCATTTGGTCCCCTTTTCATACTGCCTCGTTTTTTTTGAAATATCAAATTAAACACTAATGATGACAATCATAAATGAAATGTATTTATACACGGAATAATAAAATGAATACTTTCGCTAGTTAGATACCAAAACCATTCACTCGTTTCAAAAATATGGTATTACACGGGGCATCGATAAGTATTCTCTGTTTTTGTGTCTCGCCAGTATTGTTCAGTGAAATCCGCGATGAAAAGGTACTTTGTCTTTTTGATCTGAACAGCTTTAAAGGAAACAGTAAATACGTGTATTTCGTAAAAGGAAGGAAATCTCCCTGTAAGAATGTTGTATTATCAGCTGCCTCCAAAAGTCAATCACGATGTCGCCGGTCAAAGGCTCAGGTAAACCAAGGTGCAATCCATTAAGCTGGAGTAAATTAGCGTAGTCAGTGTCTTTTGCTTCTTGAGGTAATATCACGGCGCCATGACAGTCAGGCTATCACTTCATCTACATTCCTTCATAGTACCATTTTTTATGTTATGGAATAGCGTGTCTACAAGTATTTAAGTACTGTCACCCCGCCATACAAAGCTGTGCTGTGCTGTTGTGTGAAGTTTGCTTTGTCATAAGATATTGCTCTCTATTTACCCTGTCTAGATGGTGGCAGTATAGATGGTGGCATCACCAGGTGATATACCTGGACATGAGTTCACCTTTAAGCAGTATAGATGGTGGCAGAGCCAGGCGATATACCTGGACATGAGTTCACTATCAGTCAGTATAGATGGTGGAAGCGTCATGTGATCTACCTGGACATCAGTTCACCTTTAAGCAGTATAGATGGTGGCATCACCAGGTGATCTACCTGGACATGAGTTCACCTTCAAGCAGTATAGATGGTGACAGCGTCATGTGATCTACCTGGACATCAGTTCGCCATCAGTCAGTATAGATGGTGGCAGCGCCAGGTGATATACCTGGACATGAGTTCACTATCAGTCAGTATAGATGGTGGCATCACCAGGTGATATACCTGGACATCAGTTCACCTTTAAGCAGTATAGATGGTGACAGCGCCAGGTGATATACCTGGACATCAGTTCGCCATCAGTCAGTATAGATGGTGGCAGAGCCAGGCGATATACCTGGACATGAGTTCACTATCAGTCAGTATAGATGGTGGCATCACCAGGTGATCTACCTGGACATGAGTTCACCTTTAAGCAGTATAGATGGTGACAGCGTCATGTGATCTACCTGGACATCAGTTCGCCATCAGTCAGTATAGATGGTGGCAGCGCCAGGTGATATACCTAGACATGAGTTCACCTTTAAGCAGTATAGATGGTGGCAGCGTAAGGTGATATACCTGGACATCAGTTCACCTTTAAGCAGTATAGATGGTGACAGCGCCAGGTGATATACCTGGACATGAGTTCACCATCGGTCAGTATAGATGATGGCAGCGCCAGGTGATATACCTGGACATGAGTTCACCATCAGTCAGTATAGATGGTGGCAGCGCCAGGTGATCTAACTGGACATGAGTTCACCTTTAAGCAGTATAGATGGTGACAGCGTCAGGTGATATACCTGGACATCAGTTCACCTTTACGCAGTGTAGATGGTGGCAGCGCCAGGTGATATACCTAGACATGAGTTCACCTTTAAGCAATATAGATGGTGGCAGCGCCCCGTGATATACCTGGACATGAGTTCACCATCAGTCAGTATAGATGGTGGCAGCGCCAGGTGATATACCTGGACATGAGTTCACCTTTAAGAAGCATAGATGGTGACAGCGCCAGGTGATATACCTGGACATCAGTTCACCTTTAAGCAGTATAGATGGTGGCAGCGCCAGGTGATATACCTGGACATCAGTTCGCCATCAGTCAGTATAGATGGTGGCAGAGCCAGGTGATATACCTGGACATCAGTTCACCATCAGTCAGTATAGATGGTGGCAGCGCCAGGTGATATACCTGGACATAAGTTCACCTTTAAGCAGTATAGATGGTGGCAGAGCCAGGTGATATACCTGTACATCAGTTCACAATCAGTCGATATAGATGATGGAAGCGTCATGTGATCTACCTGGACATCAGTTCACCATCAGTCAGTATACTTTGACATGAGTATAAATGGACAACTGATCTGCACGTTCTCGATGTCCTTCAGACACATGTTTCAAATCGAGAATAACGACTTTGGGAAGGACGTCATTCAGGCTACACATTTCCCAGTTTATCAACGATGCCTCGTTTTTTCAAAGTTGAAAGTGTAAAAGGAATGTGTCAATGAAGATTGTCAGCTGTTGCTAGTACCAGGTGACATAAATGGAGCCACGTGACACGTGACAAGAAACAGGTTGCCATCCAGATTCCGACAGACCAACAACACGTCCTTCAGACACGTGACTACAGCCACTCGGGACCATTACGACGGCGGAGACCAAGGGACAGAACCGGGGACTCTCCTGGACACCATGGACTCCTGGCTGTATTCAACAAATGAGCTCACAGAAGTTGACAAAGGCAATATTGTATTGTTCAGTCAGAGGTATAGCATCTATCATATATTATGGTGGCGCGTTTCCTCTTGCGTAATTGAAAATCAGAAGACACTTAAATTTTGCACTGAAAGACAGCTTTTTGAGGCATAGATGAATGAGTGATTTGTTTTATTTATGTAACTTGGTCAATTTTTCAAGTAATGTCTTTTGAGTAATCGGAGGTTTGCGAGGGGCACCTGTTGTCTGTGTGCGCCAGCTGTTATTACCATTCTTAAAATCACAGGATGTCTCCGCATCAAGTGTCGCTGACCTCCCACCCTACAGAAGTGACAAGTCAGATATTCAATCAATGAATACAATCAATGTGTCTTCTTGGATGGCAGACTTGTATCTTACACAATCTTGACCCTGGTACACTTACGGGTTGCCACGGCGCTGCCCATAGTGTGTACAGGGGAGATATCTACATCGGATTTGTCACTGACAATTGCATTCAATTGTGTATACTGTGCATGAAAACGTCTTGTGTCGAATTTGAATTAATCACTCGGGCGATTGCCATATAAACTAGCATCTGTAAAATGTGCAATTGATAATTTTGGCAATGCATGAACACCTCTCCTTTATGGGTCTCATTTGAACATGGTTAAGTGTTGTGCTTGTCTCATCGATATTGTGCTGACATGTATGGTGTGAGTGTGGATCAAATCCGTTTCAGTTGCTTGCGTTGCTTGGAAGATATACGCCACATCATAAACTGATGTCACTGATAGCGGTAGACAAAACTCAGAGTGCTAGACAAAGTTCAAAATGAGTGAGTGAGTTTAGTTTTACGCTGTTTTTAGTAATATTCAGCAATATCACGGCGGGGGACACCACAAATGGGCTTCACACATTGTCCCCATGTGGAGAATCGAACACGGGTCTTCAACGTGACGAGCGAACGATTTAACCACCAGGCTACCCCACCGTCACCAAAGTTAAACGTCGTGGACAAAGCTCAAAGTAGTAGATAAAACTAATGGTATTTGACAAAACTTAAAGTGGTAGATAAAGCAAATGGTATTTGAAAAAGATCAAAGTAGTAGATAAAGCTAATGGTATTTGACAAAGCTTAAAGTGGTAGATAAAGCTAATGGTATTTGACAAAGCTTAAAGTAGTAGATAAAGCTAATGGTATTTGACAAAGCTCAAAGTAGTAGATAAAGCTAATGGTATTTGACAAAGCTTAAAGTAGTAGATAAAGCTAATGGTATTTGACAAAGCTCAAAGTAGTAGATAAAGCTAATGGTATTTTTAACAAAGCTCAAAGTAGTAGATAAAGCTAATGGTATTTGACAAAGCTCAAAGTAGTAGATAAAGCTAATGGTATTTGACAAAGCTTAAAGTAGTAGATAAAGCTAATGGTATTTGACAAAGCTCAA
This sequence comes from Haliotis rubra, assembly GCF_003918875.1. Taxonomy (NCBI): domain Eukaryota; kingdom Metazoa; phylum Mollusca; class Gastropoda; order Lepetellida; family Haliotidae; genus Haliotis; species Haliotis rubra. Next base: position 18,529 of record NW_025765260.1, read on the forward strand.
AGTAGTTGATAAAGCTAATGGTATTTGACAAAGCTTAAAGTAGTAGATAAAGCTAATGGTATTTGACAAAGCCCAAAGTAGATGAAAGTAGTAGATAAAGCTAATGGTATTTGACAAAGCTCAAAGTAGTTGATAAAGCTAATGGTATTTGACAAAGCTCAAAGTAGTAGATAAAGCTAATGGTATTTGATAAAAGCTCAAAGTGGTAGATAAAGCTAATGGTATTTGACAAAGCTTCAAAGTAGTAGATAAAGCTAATGGTATTTGACAAAGCTCAAAGTAGTAGATAAAGCTAATGGTATTTGACAAAGCTCAAAGTAGTAGATAAAGCTAATGGTATTTGACAAAGCTCAAAGTAGTAGATAAAGCTAATGGTATTTGACAAAGCTTAAAGTAGTAGATAAAGCTAATGGTATTTGACAAAGCTCAAAGTAGTAGATAAAGCTAATGGTATTTGACAAAGCTTCAAAGTAGTAGATAAAGCTAATGGTATTTGACAAAGCTCAAAGTAGTAGATAAAGCTAATGGTATTTGACAAAAGCTCAAAGTAGTAGATAAAGCTAATGGTATTTGACAAAGCTCAAAGTAGTAGATAAAGCTAATGGTATTTGACAAAGCTTAAAGTGGTAGAGATAAAGCTAATGGTATTTGACAAAGTTCAAAGTAGTAGATAAAGCTAATGGTATTTGACAAAGCTCAAAGTAGTAGATAAAGCTAATGGTATTTGACAAAGCTCAAAGTAGTAGATAAAGCTAATGGTATTTGACAAAGCTCAAAGTAGTAGATAAAGCTAATGGTATTTGACAAAGCTTAAAGTGGTAGATAAAGCTAATGGTATTTGACAAAGCTCAAAGTAGTAGATAAAGCTAATGGTATTTGACAAAGCTCAAAGTAGTTGATAAAGCTAATGGTATTTGACAAAGCATAAAGTAGTAGATAAAGCTAATGGTATTTGACAAAGCTCAAAGTAGTTGATAAAGCTAATGGTATTTGACAAAGCTCAAAGTAGTAGATAAAGCTAATGGTATTTGACAAAGCTTAAAGTGGTAGATAAAGCTAATGGTATTTGACAAAGCTTAAAGTAGTAGATAAAGCTAATGGCATTTGACAAAGCTCAAAGTAGTAGATAAAGCTAATGGTATTTGACAAAGCTTAAAGTGGTAGATAAAGGTAATGGTATTTGACAAAGCTCAAAGTAGTAGATAAAGCTAATGGTATTTGACAAAGCTCAAAGTAGTTGATAAAGCTAATGGTATTTGACAAAGCTCAAAGTAGAAGATAAAGCTAATGGTATTTGACAAAGCTCAAAGTAGTTGATAAAGCTAATGGTATTTGACAAAGCTCAAAGTAGAAGATAAAGCTAATGGTATTTGACAAAGCTCAAAGTAGTAGATAAAGGTAATGGTATTTGACAAAGCTTAAAGTGGTAGATAAAGCTAATGGTGTTTGACAAAGCTTAAAGTAGAAGATAAAGCAAATGATATTTGACAAAGCTCAAAGTAGTTGATAAAGCTAATGGTATTTGACAAAGCTTAAAGTAGTAGATAAAGGTAATGGTATTTGACAAAGCTCAAAGTGGTTGATAAAGCTAATGATATTTGACAAAGCTCAAAGTAGTAGATAAAGCTAATGGTATTTGACAAAGCTTAAAGTGGTAGATAAAGCTAATGGTATTTGACAAAGCTTAGAGTAGTAGATAAAGCTAATGGCATTTTAACAAAGCTCAAAGTAGTAGATAAAGCTAATGGTATTTGACAAAGCTTAAAGTGGTAGATAAAGCTAATGGTATTTGACAAAGCTCAAAGTAGTAGAGAAAGGTAATGGTATTTGACAAAGCTTAAAGTGGTAGATAAAGCTAATGGTATTTGACAAAGCTTAAAGTAGAAGATAAAGCAAATGATATTTGACAAAGCTCAAAGTAGTTGACAAAGCTAATGGTATTTGACAAAGCATAAAGTAGTAGATAAAGGTAATGGTATTTGACAAAGCTCAAAGTGGTTGATAAAGCTAATGGTATTTGACAAAGCTCAAAGTAGTAAATAAAGGTAATGGTATTTGACAAAGCTCAAAGTAGTAGATAAAGCTAATGGAATTTGACAAAAACAAAAGTGGTAGATAAAGCTAATGGTAGTAGAAAAAGATCAAAGTAGTAGATAAAGCTAATGGTATTTGACAAAGCTCAAAAGTGGTAGATAAAGCTAATGATATTTGACAAAACTGAAAGTAGTAGATAAAGGTAAAGGTATTTGAAAAAGCTTAAAGTAGTTGAACAAGCTAATGGTATTTGACAAAGCTTAAATTAGTAGATAAAGCTAATGGTATTTGAAAAAGCTCAAAGTAGTAGATAAAGCTAGTGGTATTTGACAAAGCTTAAAGTAGTAGATAAAGCTAATGGTATTTGACAAAGCTTAAAGTGGTAAATAAAGCTAATGGTATTTGACAAAGCTCAAAGTAGTAGATAAAGCTAATGGTATTTGACAAAGCTTAAAGTAGTAGATAAAGCTAATGGTATTTGAAAAAGCTCAAAGTAGAAGATAAAGCTAATGGTATTTGACAAAGCTTAAAGTAGTAGATAAAGCTAATGGTATTTGACAAAGCTCAAAGTAGTAGATAAAGCTAATGGCATTTGACAAAGTTCAAAGTAGTAGATAAAAGGTAATGGTGTTGAAAGTAAAGCTTAAAAGTAGTGAGATAAAGCTAATGGTATTTTGACAAAGCTTAAAGTAGTAGAGATAAAGCTAATGGTATTTGACAAGTAGAGCTGCAAAGTGACAAAGTAGATGGTAAGCTAATGGTATTTGACAAAGCTCAAAGTAGTAGACAAAGCTTATGGTCGTAGAGGAAGCTTAAAGTGGTAGACAAAGCTAATGGTGGTAGAGGAAGCTTAAAGTGGTAGACAAAGCTGATGGTGGTAGAGAAAGCTTAAAGTGGTAGTAGACAAAGCTGATGGTGGTAGAGGAAGCTTAAAGTGGTAGACAAAGCTAATGTTTGTAAAGAAAACTTAAAGTGGTAGTAGACAAAGCTGATGGTCGTAGAGGAAGCTTAAAGTGGTGGACAAAGCTGATGGTCGTAGAGGAAGCATAAAGTGGTAGACAAAGCTGATGGTCGTAGAGGAAGCTTAAAGTGGTAGACAGAGCTGATAGTGGTGGACAAAGCTGATGGTGGTAGAGGAAGCTTAAAGTGGTAGACAAAGCTAATGTTGGTAGAGGAAGCTTAAAGTGGTAGACAAAGCTGATGGTCGTAGAGGAAGCTTAAGTAGTGGACAAAGCTGATGGTGGTAGAGGAAGTTTAAAGTGGTAGACAAAGCTGATGGTGGTAGAGGAAGCTGATGGTCGCAGAGGAAGCTTTGTCAACTACTTTAAGCTTCCTCTACCACCATCAGCTTTGTGTACCATTTTAAGCTTCCTCTTCCTTTTATTTATGTAACTTGGTCAATTTTTCAAGTAATGTTTTTTGAGTAATCGGAGGTTTGCGAGGGGCACCTGTTGTCTGTGTGCGCCAGCTGTTATTACCATTCTTAAAATCACAGGATGTCTCCGCATCAAGTGTCGCTGACCTCCCAGTACGTCTCAACTGTCGTTAACGTCCCGCTCTACAGAAGTGACTAGTCAAATATTTAATCAATGAAAACAATCAATGATTTTAAGGAAACAATGTTCACTTTGGCTATATGACGTGTCTACTGTTCCTCCAGACTTTGCTCACCATATAGTCACATTTCAGTTTTGTTGAGTAATAAAATAATGAATGAAATAAGTGAGTGAGTGAGTTAATTTAACCACAGACGGCAATATTTCAAATCCTGAATAGTATATTCATTTAAATGGCTTACCAGAGTATATGTCTACTTGTTTGTGGATTTATTGTTGCTTTATCTGAATTAAATTGCTACAAATGAATCATATGGAGAGGAACCTGTGACACAAGAGCTGTTGATCCTTTGCCATTAGCTGATGACTAACTCACTAATTGAGAAGTACACTATAGTCTGTTAGAGCACCAGTGGTATATCCAGTCATCTTCCAGTGAGTCGCCACTGCTGAACGCTGCATGGCCAAATACAGTAATGATACAAACACAGCACATGAAAGATGAAACAAAACAATATGCCGTTGTAACTGAAGAAACTGATGTCCTCCACGACGTCTTCATACAAGGGGTCGTTCACAATAGGCTGAAATCAATAACACTTCTCAGTAATAGGGCATGAAAGACCACCGACAAAAATGAATTTTAGTCCACGATGACCCTTACTGCATAATATTCAAGACTATCAATTTTGCGAATTTTTATCCGTTTTGTTGGACTGCGATTGTGTGAAACGGCCAGCTGGGTGTTCTGGTGATCGACGGATGATTGACACGATATTGATCTTCCTCTGTTGTAAATGTCAGCTTTTTCTTGAGACTGTAAAGCAGTCATTTGATATATTTATCGCATCTTGTGAGAAGACAACGGTTCTGAAGCATGCTGTTACAACTCCTTTACGATGTCTGTTCTTTGTATACATTAAGCGTCTGTACGTAAGTGCTGAAAGTATCCTAGCAAGAGATATATGTCTTTCCACCGTTTAGTCAGTCTTTGTCGGGTTTACCTACGCTCCTATACACAGGGCGGCGTTTTGTGGTAACAGTTAACAGACGTTCTGCTCAGGGTAGTTTGATGAGACAGGATCCTGTTACGCAGGAAGTGGTGCTAGTTGAGAGGACGTTACTTCTGGGACTTCAGCATGGTGTTGCTATGTGTACGAAAGACACAATGCAGCAGGCCAAACATGATGAGTCCAACTTTCTTATCGACAACTTTCCTTTCATGTTTTACCAAGCTTTCATAGAGAATGTTATGCCGTGCTCAGAAGCTGTTTGATCAAGGTTTACGACCAACATTCAAGGCCTCAGTAAAGCTTTCAAAAAGGTTTTATGACAGACAGGTGAATTACATTGAACAAATTTACGTATCAGTAGCACAAAAGTGAATTCCCTATTTTACTTGATGTTTCAAAGGTGAACACATGACGAACCTTTGCATGTTGTTATGATAGGGGCAGGATAAGCTCATCGTTTCTTGAACACCTGGTATCATGACTGTTTGATAGTGATGCATACGCTCGTGATATAATCGGACTTGTATCAACTCTACTCTGGGCAACAGCAGCAGTTCAGTGGAAGGTCGACTCACATCTGACATGTTCACATGCAGAGTCTTATCTCTGAGTCCTACTTGTGTTCAGAGAAGAGAATGTAGATCTTTGTAGATGGTTGCAGATCGCACCTAAAGGACATGCTTGTGGCATTACAGGCAATAAATCTTGTTTCTTTTGTGTATTGCCTTCTCCTAAACCTGATGATCACACCATGGCGTGTTACGTGTTCAGATTCAGAATCAGTATTCAGTTTAGTGTATTTCAGTGTAAATCTCGTTTTCATACATGTTTATATGAATGGATTCCCTCGCAAACTGGTTCCCTATTTATGGTTATGCTTGTGTCTTGCCGCTACTGCCAACACGTAGCTGATAACGTGCAGACTATAGTCCCAAAAGCACATTTACTCTCGCAAATTATCCAAATCAACATCATTTACAAGAAGAGCTCGTGTTGTTTAATTTGATCTATAGTCAGTCCTCTTTAGAAGCAAATCGTATATGAAAGAAACTATAGCAAGTTGAATATGAGTTGCTGTCAAGTTTCCTGCTGCCCAGACTCTTGAGGCATGCCCGTGATTGAGTGAAATAATACATCTCTGAAATACATTTACGAAAAATCAATATTAGTTTCATTCGCATCATTCTGTATACTGCAGTAGCCTGAAGGGAACAGATAGTGTGAGAAACATTGTCCTGTATTGCCTTAGAGATGCACATTTACATCTGAAGGGTTAACACTCTGCTCCCTAGAACTTCAGCTCCACCACAAACAAGTGCTACATTAAATCTACTTCATAACATAGTAGCATTATGTAAATGGAATATGCTTTAGTGTTAATATACTGATTGTATTTGTGATGACGGGTCTGCAGTTGGTGATGCTCTTCACCATCTGCAAGTAATTAAATGTCGACAAAGCTTTACGATACATCAGTCATGGTCTATTTACCAGCCTGTCAGTAATTCATCTTTAAAATGTCATTGTTTGTTTTTACCGACGTAAGATTGTGCTCTGCTGAGTGTCCAATTAGCAATACTTCTGACAGAAGCCGGCAAGCTGTCCCAGACGTACCTGATACCAACCATCAATGTATCAGACCTGTTTGAGACACAACTTGATTCTGTAGAGGTTAGGGCGTGGCAGTCCGTCATACACAGCAGTCTCGGCGTCGAGATGGAAAACACAGACAGGTTCCCACCCTTCTAATATGTCAACGTCAAAGTATTCAGCCGCGATTATCTACCTAAGCTGGTTTGTAAAGGGAAGCTAACGGTTATATGAATGGATCGATCGAAATCAACTTGGCAATGCGTAGGAATTGTTTGTTGCCTGACTGTTCTGCTGTATTACTGCTCTCCTATCACCATTAGAAACACGTTTCCCATTAAATGTATTAGTTCTCATATCACCATCCACCCACGTGAATGTTCTAACTGTATTACTGTCTCATATCACCATCCCACCACGTGAATGTTCTAACTGTATTACTGTCTCATATCACCATCCACCCACGTGAATGTTCTAACTGTATTACTGTCTCATATCACCATCAAACAAAGTGAATGTTCTAACTGTATCACTATCTCATATCACAATCCATCCACGTAAATATTCTAACTGTATTATTGTCTCATATCACCATCGATCCACGTGAATGTTCTAACTGTATCACTGTCTCATATCACGATTCACCAACGTGAATCTTCTAACTGTATCACTATCATATATCACCATCGACTCACGTGAATGTTCTAACTGTATTACTGTTTCATATCACCATCCATCCACGTGAAAGTTCTAACTGTATTAGTGTCTCATATCACAATCCACCCACGTGAATGTTCTAACTGTATCTCTGTCTCATATCACCATCGACTCACGTGAATGTTTTAACTGTATTACTATCTCATATCACCATCCATCCACGTGAATGTTCTAACTGTATTACTGTCTCATATCACCATCCATCCACGTGAATGTTCTAACTGTATCACTGTCTCATATCACCATCCACCAACGTGAATGTTCTAACTGTATTACTGTCTCATATCACCATCCATCCACGTGAATGTTCTAACTGTATTACTGTCTCATATCACCATCCATCCACGTGAATGTTCTAACTGTATTACTGTCTTACATCAACATCAATCCACGTCAATGTTCTAACTGTATTACTATCTCGTATCACCATCCACTTACGTGAATGTTCTAACTGTATTACTGTCTCATTTCACCATCCACCCACGTGAATGTTCTAACTGTATTACTGTCTCATATATCACCATCCACCCACGTGAATGTTCTAACTGTATCACTATCTCATATCACCATCCACCCACGTGAATGTTCTAACTGTATTACTGTCTCATATCACCATCCACCCACGTGAATGTTCTAACTGTATCACTGTCTCATATCACCATCCACCCACGTGAATGTTCTAACTGTATCACTGTCTCATATCACCATCCACCCACGTGAATGTTCTAACTGTATTACTGTCTCATATCACCATCCACCCACGTGAATGTTCTAACTGTATTACTGTCTCATATCACCATCCATCCACGTGAATGTTCTAACTGTATTACTGTCTCATATCACCATCCACCCACGTGAATGTTCTAACTGTATTACTGTCTCATATCACCATCCACCCACGTGAATGTTCTAACTGTATTACTGTCTCATATCACCATCCACCCACGTGAATGTTCTAACTGTATTACTGTCTCATATCACCATCCATCCACGTGAATGTTCTAACTGTATTACTGTCTCATATCACCATCCACCCACGTGAATGTTCTAACTGTATTACTGTCTCATATCACCATCCACCCACGTGAATGTTCTAACTGTATTACTGTCTCATATCACCACCCATCCACCCACGTGAATGTTCTAACTGTATTACTGTCTCATATCACCATCCACCCACGTGAATGTTCTAACTGTATTACTGTCTCATATCACCATCCATCCACGTGAATGTTCTAACTGTATTACTGTCTCATATCACCATCCACCCACGTGAATGTTCTAACTGTATTACTGTCTCATATCACCATCCATCCACGTGAATGTTCTAACTGTATTACTGTCTCATATCACCATCCACCCACGTGAATGTTCTAACTGTATTACTGTCTCATATCACCATCCATCCACGTGAATGTTCTAACTGTATTACTGTCTCATATCACCATCCATCCACGTGAATGTTCTAACTGTATTACTGTCTCATATCACCATCCATCCACGTGAATGTTCTAACTGTATCACTGTCTCATATCACCATCCACTCCACGTGAATGTTCTAACTGTATTACTGTCTCATATCACCATCCACCCACGTGAATGTTCTAACTGTATTACTGTCTCATATCACCATCCACCCACGTGAATGTTCTAACTGTATTACTGTCTCATATCACCATCCATCCACGTGAATGTTCTAACTGTATTACTGTCTCATATCACCATCCATCCACGTGAATGTTCTAACTGTATTTCTGTCTCATATCACCATCCACCCACGTGAATGTTCTAACTGTATTACTGTCTCATATCACCATTCACCCACGTGAATGTTCTAACTGTATCACTGTCTCATATCACCATCCATCCGCCGTGAATGTTCTAACTGTATCACTGTCTCATATCACCATCCATCCACGTGAATGTTCTAACTGTATTACTGTCTCATATCACCATCCACCCACGTGAATGTTCTAACTGTATTACTGTCTCATATCACCATCCATCCACGTGAATGTTCTAACTGTATTACTGTCTCATATCACCATCCACCCACGTGAATGTTCTAACTGTATTACTGTCTCATATCACCATCCACCCACGTGAATGTTCTAACTGTATTACTGTCTCATATCACCATCCATCCACGTGAATGTTCTAACTGTATCACTGTCTCATATCACCATCCATCCACGTGAATGTTCTAACTGTATCACTGTCTCATATCACCATCCATCCACGTGAATGTTCTAACCGTACGTGAATGTTCTAACTGTATTACTGTCTCATATCACCATCCACCCACGTGAATGTTCTAACTGTATTACTGTCTCATATCACCATCCATCCACGTGAATGTTCTAACTGTATTACTGTCTCATATCACCATCCACCCACGTGAATGTTCTAACTGTATTACTGTCTCATATCACCATCCACCCACGTGAATGTTCTAACTGTATTACTGTCTCATATCACCATCCATCCACGTGAATGTTCTAACTGTATTACTGTCTCATATCACCATCCATCCACGTGAATGTTCTAACTGTATTACTGTCTCATATCATCCATCCCACGTGAATGTTCTAACTGTATCACTGTCTCATATCACCATCCACCCACGTGAATGTTCTAACTGTATTACGTGAATGTTCTCTGTATTGCTGTCTATTCACCATCCACCCTGAATGTTCTAACTGTATTACTGTCTCATATCACCATCCACCCACGTGAATGTTCTAACTGTATTACTGTCTCATATCACCATCCACCCACGTGAATGTTCTAACTGTATTACTGTCTCATATCACCATCCACCCACGTGAATGTTCTAACTGTATTACTGTCTCATATCACCATCCACCCACGTGAATGTTCTAACTGTATTACTGTCTCATATCACCATCCACCCACGTGAATGTTCTAACTGTATTACTGTCTCATATCACCATCCATCCACGTGAATGTTCTAACTGTATCACTGTCTCATATCACCATCCACCCACGTGAATGTTCTAACTGTATTACTGTCTCATATCACCATCCACCCACGTGAATGTTCTAACTGTATTACTGTCTCATATCACCATCCACCCACGTGAATGTTCTAACTGTATTACTGTCTCTCATATCACCATATCACCATCCCCACGTGAATGTCCTAACTGTATTACTATCCCATATCAACATCACACCACGTGAATGTTCTAACTGTATCACTATCTCACATCACCTTCCATCCACGTGAATGTTCTAACTGTATCACTGTTTCATAACACCTTCCACCCACGCGATTGTTCTAACTGTATCACTGTCTCATATCACCATCCACCCACGTGAATGTTCTAACTGTATTACTGTCTCATATCACCATCCACCCACGTGAATGTTTTAACTGTATTACTGTCTCATATCACCATCCACCCACGTGAATGTTCTAACTGCATTACTGTCTGATATCAACATCCCACCACGAGAATGTTCTTACTGTATTACTCTCCCATATCACCATCCATCCACGTGAATGGTCTAACTGTATCACTGTCTCATATCAACATCCCACCACGTGAATGTTCTAACTATGTCACTGTCTCATATCACAATGCACTCACGTGAATGTTCTAACTGTGTTATTGTCTCATAACGCCATCCACCCACGTGAATGTTCTAACTGTATTACTTTCTCAAATCACCATCCACCCACGTGAATGTTCTAATTGTATCACTGTCTCATATCAACATCCCACCAGGTGAATGTTCTAACTGTATCACTGTCTCATTTCACCATCCCATGACGTGAATGTTCTAACTGTATTACTAACTGTTTATGTCAACAACATCCTCAGTGATCTGCAGTTGTAATAGTGACGAAGCCTGTTTTGTCACCCACCCAGATAAACTGTCTGTTTATGTCGACAATATCCTCAGTGACGTCCAGTTTTAATAGTGACGAAGGCTATTTCCTCACCCACCAGACAAACTGTGTGTTTATGTCAACAACATCCTCAGTGATGTGCAGTTTTAATAGTGACGAAGGCTATTTCTACACCCACCCAGACAACCTGGCTGTTTATGTCAACAATATCCTCAGTGATGTGCAGTTTTAATAGTGACGAAGGCTATTTCCTCATCCACCCAGACAAACTGTGTGTTTATGTCAACAACATCCTCAGTGATGTGCAGTTTTAATAGTGACGAAGGCTATTTCCTCACCCACCAGACAAACTGTCTGTTTATGTCAACAATATCCTCAGTGATGTGCAGTTTTAATAGTGACGAAGGCTATTTCCTCACCCACCAGACAAACTGTGTGTTTATGTCAACACCATCCTCAGTGATGTGCAATTGTAATAGTGACGAAGGCTGTTTTCTCACCCACCCAGTCAACCTGTCTGTTTATGTCGACAATATCCTCAGTGATGTGCAGTTTTAGTAGTGACGAAGGCTATTTCCTCATCCACCCAGATAAACTGTGTGTTTATGTCAACAACATCCTCAGTGATGTGCAGTTGTAATAGTGACGAAGGCTGTTTTCTCAACCCACCCAGTCAACCTGGCTGTTTATGTCAACAATATCCTCAGTGATGTGCAGTTTTAATAGTGACGAAGGCTGTTTCCTCATCCACCCAGACAACCTGTGTGTTTATGTCAACAACCTACTCAGTGATGTCCAGTTTTAATAGTGACGAAGGCTATTTCCTCACCCACCTGACACCCTGGCTGTTTATGTCAACAATATCCTCAGTGATGTGCAGTTTTAATAGTGACGAAGGCTGTTTCCTCATCCACCCAGACAAACTGTCTGTTTATGTCAACAACATCACAAGTGATGTGCAGCTGTAATAGTGACGAAGACTGTTTTCTCACCCACCCAGACAAACTTTCTGTTTGTGTCGACAATATCCTTAGTGACGTCCAGTTTTAATAGTGACGAAGGTTATTTCCTCACCCACCAGACAAACTGTGTGTTTATGTCAACAACATCCTCAGTGATGTGCAGTTGTAATATTGACGAAGGCTATTTTATTATCCACAAGACAATCTGTGTGTTTATGTCAACAACATCCTGAGTGACGTCCAGTTTTAATAGTGACGAAGGCTATTTCCTCACCCACCAGACAAACTGTGTGTTTATGTCAACAACATCCTCAGTGATGTGCAATTTTACTAGTAATGAAGGCTATTTCCTCACCCACCAGACAAACTGTGTGTTTATGTCAACAACATCCTCAGTGATGTGCAATTTTACTAGTGATGAAGGCTATTTCCTCACCCACCAGACAAACTGTGTGTTTATGTCAACAATATCCTCAGTGACGTGCAGTTTTAAAAGTGACGAAGGCTATTTCCTCACCCACCAGACAACGTGTGTGTTTATGTCAACAACATACTCAGTGATGTGCAGTTGTAATAGTGACGAAGGCTATTTCCTCACCCATCAGACAACCTGTCTGTTTATGTCGAGAACATCCTCAGTGATGTGCAGTTGTAATAGGGACGAAGGCTGTTTCCTCATCCACCCCGACAAACTGTCTTTTTATGTCAACAACATCCCCAGTGATGTGCAGTTGTAATAGTGACGAAGGCTATTTCCTCACCCACCCAGACAAACTGTGTGTTTATGTAAACAACATCCTCAGTGACGTACAGTTTTAATAGTGACGAAGACTGTTTTCTCACCCACCCAGACAAACTGTCTGTTTATGTCTACAATATCCTTAGTGACGTCCAGTTTTAACAGTGACGAAGGCTATTTCCTCACCCACCAGACGAACTGTCTGTTTATGTCAACAACATCCTCAGTGATGTGCAGTTTTAATAGTGACGAAGGCTATTTCCTCACCCACCAGATAATCTGTGTGTTTATATCAACACCATCCTCAGTTATGTGCAGTTGTAATAGTGACGAAGGCTGTTTTCTCACCTACGCAGACAACCTGTCTGTTTAGGTCGACAATATCCTCATTGATGTGCAGTTTTAATAGTGACGAAGGCTGTTTCCTCACCCACCCAGACAAACTGTCTGTTTATGTCGACACCATCCTCAGTGATGTGCAGTTGTAATAGTGACGAAGGCTGTTTCCTCATCCACCCAGACAACCTGTGTGTTTATGTCGACAACATCCTCAGTGATGTGCAGTTTTAATAGTAACGAACGCTGTTTTCCTCACCCACCCAGACAACCCGTCTGTTTATGTCGACAACATCCAAATATATATGCAGTTTTAATAGTGACGAAGGCTGTTTCCTTATCCACCCAGACAACATGTGTGTTTATGTCGACAACATCCCCAGTGATGTGCTGTTTTAATATTGACGAAGACTGTTTCCTCACCCACCAGACAACCTGTCTGTTTATGTCGACAACATCCTCATTGATGTGCAGTTGTAATAGTGACGAAGGCTGTTTCCTCATCCACCCCGACAAACTGTATTTTTATGTCAACAACATCCCCAGTGATGTGCAGTTTTAATAGTGACGAAGGCTATTTCCTCACCCACCCAGACAAACTGTGTGTTTATGTCGACAACATCCTCAGTGACGTACAGTTTTAATAGTGACGAAGACTGTTTTCTCACCCACCCAGACAAACTGTCTGTTTATGTCGACAATATCCTTAGTGACGTCCAGTTTTAATAGTGACGAAGGCTATTTCCTCACCCACCAGACAAACTGTCTGTTTATGTCAACAACATCCTCAGTGATGTGCAGTTTTAATAGTGACGAAGGCTATTTCCTCACCCACCAGACAAACTGTGTGTTTATGTCGACAACATCCTCAGTGATGTGCAGTTGTAATAGTGACGAAGGCTGTGTTCTCACTAACCCAGACAAACTGTGTGTTTATGACAACAAGATCCCCAGTGATGTGCAGTTTTAATAGTGACAAAGGCTGTTTCCTCATCCACCGAGACAAACCGTCTGCTTATGTCGACAACATCCTCAGTGATGTGCAGTTATAATAGTGACGAAGGCTGTTTCCTAATCCACCCAGACAAATTGTCTGTTTATGTCAACAATATCCTCAGTGACGTCCACTTTTAATAGTGACGAAGGCTATTTCCTCACCCACTCAGACAAACTGTGTGTTTATGTCAACAACATCCCCAGTGGTGTGCAGTTATAATAGTGACGAAGGCTGTTTTCTCAGCCACCCAAACCAACTGTCTATTTATGTCGACAACATCCTCAGTGATCTGCAGTTTTAATAGTGACGAAGTCTGTTTTCCTCACCCACCCAGACAACCTGTCTGTTTATGTCGACAACATCCTCAGTGATGTGCAGTTGTAATAGTGACGAAGGTTATTTCCTCACCCACCCAGACAACCTGTGTGTTTATGTAAACAACATCCTCAGTGATGTGCAGTTTTAATAGTGACGAAGTCTGTTTTCCTCACCCACCCAGACAACCTGTCTGTCTATGACAACAACATCCCCAGTGATGTGCAGTTTTAATAGTGACAAAGACTGTTTCCTCATCCACAGAGACAAACTGTCTGTTTATGTCGACAACATCCCCAGTGATGTGCAGTTATAATAGTGACGAAGGCTGTTTCCTAATCCACCCAGATAAACTGTCTGTTTATGTCAACGACATCCTCAGTGATGTACAGTTGTAATAGTGACGAAGGCTGTTTTCTCACCCACCCAGACAAACTGTGTGTTTATGTTGACAATATCCTTAGTGACGTCCAGTTTTAATAGTGACGAAGGTTATTTCCTCACCCACCTGACAAACTGTGTGTTTATGTGAAAAATATCCTCAGTGACGTCCACTTTTAATATTGACGAAGGCTATTGCCTCACCCACCAGACAAACTGTGTGTTTATGTCAACAACATCCTCAGTGATGTGCAGTTTTAATAGTAACGAAGGCTATTTCCTCACCCACCAGACAACCTGTCTGTTTATGTCAACAACATCCTCAGTGATGTGCAATTGTAATAGTGATGAAGGCTGTTTTCTCACCCACCCAGACAAACTGTCTGTTTGTGTTCACAATATCCTCAGTGACGTCCAGTTTTATTGGTGATGAAGGCTATTTCCTCACCCACCAGACAATCTGTGTGTTTATGTCAACACCATCCTCAGTTATGTGCAGTTGTAATAGTGACGAAGGCTGTTTTCTGAGCCACCCAGACAACCTGTCTGTTTATGTCGACAACATCCTCAGTGATGTGCAATTGTAATAGTGATGAAGGCTGTTTTCTCACCCACCAGACAAACTGTCTGTTTATGTCAACAATATCCTGAGTGACGCCCACTTTTAATAGTGACGAAGGCTATTTCCTCACCCACTCAGACAAACTGTGTGTTTATCTCAACAACATCCTCAGTGATGTGCAGTTGTAATAGTGACGAAGGCTGTTTTCTCACCCACCAGACAAACTGTGTGTTTATGTTGACAATATCCTTAGTGACGTCCAGTTTTAATAGTGACGAAGGTTATTTCCTCACCCACCAGACAAACTGTGTGTTCATGTCAACAATATCCTCAGTGACGTCCACTTTTAATAGTGACGAAGGCTATTTCCTCACGCGCCAGAGAAACTGTGTGTTTATGTCAACAACATCCTCAGTGATGTGCAGTGTTAATAGTAACGAACGCTGTTTTCCTCACCCACCCAGACAACCCGTCTGTTCATGTCGACAACATCCTCAGTGATGTGCAATTGTAATGGTGATGAAGGCTGTTTTCTCACCCACCCAGACAAACTGTCTGTTTGTGTCAACAACATCCTCAGTGACGTCCAGTTTTATTGGTGATGAAGGCTATTTCCTCACCCACCAGACAATCTGTGTGTTTATGTCAACACCATCCTCAGTGATGTGCAGTTGTAATAGTGACGAAGGCTGTTTTCTGAGCCACCCAGACAAACTGTGTGTTTATGTCAACAACATCCTCAGTGATGTGCAGTGTTAATAGTAACGAACGCTGTTTTCCTCACCCACCCAGACAACCCGTCTGTTCATGTCGACAACATCCTCAGTGATGTGCAATTGTAATGGTGATGAAGGCTGTTTTCTCACCCACCCAGACAAACTGTCTGTTTATGTCAACAATATCCTCAGTGACGTCCACTTTTAATAGTGACGAAGGCTGTTTCCTCACCCACTCAGACAAACTGTGTGTTTATGTCAACAACATCCTCAGTGATGTGCAGTTGTAATAGTGACGAAGGCTGTTTTCTCAGCCACCCAAACCAACTGTCTATTTATGTCGACAACATCCTCAGTGATGTGCAGTTTTAATAGTGACGAGGTCTGTTTTCCTCACCCACCCAGACAACCTGTCTGTTTATGTCGACAACATCCCCAGTGATGTGCAGTTGTAATAGTGACGAAGGCTATTTCCTCACCCACCCAGACAACCTGTGTGTTTATGTAAACAACATCCTCAGTGATGTGCAGTTTTAATAGTGACGAAGGCTGTTTTCTCACCCACCCAGACAAACTGTCTGTTTATGTCGACAATATCCTTAGTGACGTCCAGTTTTAATAGTGACAAGGGTTATTTCCTCACCAACCAGAAAAACTGTGTGTTTATGTCAACAATATCCTCAGTGACGTCCACTTTTAATAGTGACGAAGGCTATTTCCTCACCCACAAGAGAAACTGTGTGTTTATGTCAACAACATCCTCAGTGATGTGCAGTTTTAATAGTGACGAAGGTTATTTCCTCACCCACCCAGACAATCTGTGTGTTTATGTGAACAACATCCTTAGTGATGTGCAGTTTTAATAGTGACGAAGGCTGTTTTCCTAACCCACCCAGACAACCTGTCTGTTTATGTCAACAATATCCCCAGTGATGTGCAGTTGTAATAGTGACTGGGAATGAGGCAGTTCGTATTCCCCATTTATAAAATAAACGAAAAGTCAATAATTATGTCTGAACATTTAATACACCAAAACCGAAACAAAACAGTAAATCCAATGAAAAATCCCCGCACTGTACATTCACCTAAAGTGTGAATGTTACTAAGCTTCTATGCTTCCCGATAATGGAAGCAATCTACTAAGTAATTTGTAACTCCTGGCTGGAGCTCGATATGGACGACCCTGTCCTTCAGCAAATATGTCTAACTAACTGCCGATGTTAAACTGATTAACGCTGTCGTCAGCTATCCCCACGAAATGCACGAGATTTTAAAACCCACGTGCATATACGCATAGCGACGGGTGTATTCGGGCGCGCTGACCCAAGCTAAAAACGAAAACATATATTTCCTTCTGTCCATACCCCTCTCCTTGACAGACTCCTGTCAACACAATACAAACAATTCAATCAATACTAATACAATGCTAACACCTCTAGCATCTGCAATAAACTGAAATTAAATACTTTCCATACTTACAAGCTGAAATCAATATAATCCATTAATCCTCGAATATCCCACAATGTTCATAACAAGTTATATAATGTCACAAACAGTTCATATAACAGTTCACAGTCAAAGTTCAAGACTCACAGTTCACAGTTCAGTGTCAATCTTGATGTCACATAATCCAAAGTCACATAATCCACAGAATCTAATGTCTCCACAGAATCCAATGTCACACAATCCACAGAATCCAATGTCTTCACAGAATCCAGTATCACATAATCCGACGTTACAGAATCCACAGAATCCAAGTTGCTGTATCCGAAGTCGCTGTATCCGATGTATCGAAAGTCGCTGTATCCGATGTATCCAACGTCACAAATCTGTATCACAATTCTCAGTTGACCACTCCAGTGGACAGATCTTGTTTGCTGGCCTGGTAATCACTGATTGTCCGATTCGTACACCCACCACACGAACATGTCCATCTCGTCCTGGATATGTCTTCACAATCCTGCCAAGGGGCCACTGTCCTCGTGGAGTGTCCGGAGAAATCACAAGAACGACATCGTTGGCACACAGGTCTCTGCTTGGAGTTCTCCATTTCCGTCTTGGGTTCAGACTTGGGAGCCATTCCTTCATCCAGCGCTTCCAAAAGTGTCTCATCAATTCTTGAATACGTCTCCAGCGCTTTCGTGGATGGTAATCTGTAGTGTCCACGGATTCTGGAGCAAATATCCCTCCGATCTGGCCGTGTAGGAAGTGATTCGGTGTCAGAGGAATCACATCTTGGGGATGAGTCAACTGATAGGTGAGAGGACGCGAGTTGATCAGGGCTTCAGCTCCAGTAAATGCAGTTTCCAGTTCCTCGTCTGTGACATCACCATTCCCCAGGATAGCGAAGATGGCACGTTTAGCCGATTTTATCATCGTCTCGAATACCCCTCCAAAGTGTGGCGAGTATGGAGGGTTATAGTGCCATTTCACTCCTCGATTAGCCAGGGAACGTTGAACAGCGTCTTGATCCAGATTGCGAAAAAGTTCCTTGAGTTCTTTAACGGCACCAACAAAGTTGGTTCCGTTGTCCGATATGACCTCTTGTGGTAGGCCTCTTCGATTTACCATTCTGTAGAAAGCATTTAGGAATGCACTTGTGTCCAAGCTATATGCCATCTCCAGGTGAACGGCTCGAGAAGTTAAACATGTGAATAAACATAAATAACGTTTTTGACGTGCCTTTCCTCTGCCTTGCACTGTGATAAATGGTCCAGCATAATCCACTCCAGTCTGGCTGAATGCACGGAGTGACTTTTGGAGTCTCATTTTCGGTAATGGTGCCATCAGTGGACAAGCAGGTCTTGCTTTGTCCCTATGACATTTAGCACATTCCTTCTCCCATTCTCGTATAGCTTCTCGTCCTGAGATAATCCAGTACGTGCCCGACACAGCAGCCAACGTCTGGTTTGTTCCCAGTACATGTTTACCATCCTCGTG
Organism: Haliotis rubra; assembly: GCF_003918875.1. NCBI lineage: Eukaryota > Metazoa > Mollusca > Gastropoda > Lepetellida > Haliotidae > Haliotis > Haliotis rubra. The sequence goes on from NW_025765260.1 coordinate 37,264, forward strand.
ATACTGTTTTATTATGAGCTTTGTCACCCAACTTTTGCGAGGCAGAATTATGGGAAATCTTGCTCCAAGAGGCAAACATTCAGCATCACCTAGGCGCCCACTCATTCTCATGACTCCATTTTCATCTAGTTGTGGCTGAAGTGTAAGGATTTTAGAACTGGAAGGCAACATCTTTCCTGATAGCAAAGCAGCATATTCTACTGAAAATGAATCCTCCTGTGCACGGGCAATGACTCTGTGTTCAGAGTCTGCTATTTCTTCTGCTGTAAGTTCACCTTTCATTCTGTATTCACCTGAAGTGGAACAGTTATGTAAGAATCTGTATACCAAGGCATTGATACGTGTGAGTTTTCTCCAGCTGGAGAATTTCGAAGGTGCAAGTCTGCTCATCTCAAGATCAGGTTTCTGTATTGCAACTAGAGCAACCTGCTTCTTGCTAGTTTTTCTTTCTTTGTCATCCTTTAAGATGTCAAGCGACAATGTTTTGTTTGATGGCCATTCACATTCCGCTCTTAGCAGAAAAGTAGGTCCAGACCACCACAACTGGTTGTTTATCAAACTTGAAACCAGCACACCTCTTGTAAGAAGATCTGCAGGATTTTCTGCAGAAGGTATGTGTCGCCACTGAGTTGGGTTTGTGATACTGTGTATTTCACCAACTCTGTTGGCAACAAAAGGTTTGAAAGTACGACTGTTGTTTTTAATCCAGCACAAGACATTCATGCTGTCTGACCAGAAAGTAACTGTTTCAATCTCAATATGAAGGATCTTGACTACTTCACAGGTAAGTCGGAGACCAAGTACAGCTGCCATCAGTTCAAGGCGTGGTATGCTACAAGCTTTCAACGGAGCTACACGACATTTTGCAGCAACTATCCTGCTAGACTTCTTCCCGTCCAGGTAAGTGTAAACGGAGTATACAACAGTTCCGTATGCATCCTGTGATGCATCAACAAAGGTGTGAATAGATACTGAACAAACCTCAGCGTCAAGACGCAAACATCTTGGCACCTGAACAGCTTTTATTCCTTGCAATTGTACTAACCATTTTGCTATTTTCTGTTGCAGGTGTTGGGGCAGTTCATCATCCCAGTCATGTCCCGTTAACCACATTTCTTGTAATAGTATCTTTGCAGTGATGATGAATGGTCCTATGAATCCTAGAGGATCAAACAGTCTTGCAATTTGCCTAAGAAAACCTCTTTTGGTGGATTCATGTTGAATAAACGTTCCCGCTTTGAAAGTGAAAATATCTTTTTCAGCAATCCACATTAGCCCGAGGGCTTTTACCGAAGGCAAATGACCCTTAGAAAGATCTATTTCAGAAGCTCTATCTTCTCCAGGAATGTTATCTAGCACTTTAAGTGAATTGGACAACCATTTTCGAGCATGCATTGAAGCACTGGACCATAACTGAGTTAACTGGTTGTACAGTTCTATGCCTTCATCGGCATTCTCTACTGAGTCCATGCTGTCATCCATATAGGTGGATTTCATGACAGTTTCTGCAGCCAGAGGAAGGTCTACAGTATGTGTCTTAGCATGTTCCTGGGTTACAAACTGAGCCAGGAAAGGAGAAGAGGTGTTTCCAAATACAACACGACTGAACTCATACACCTCAGGAGGTGAATCTGTATTCATAGATCTCCAGAGAAATCTGTGATATGGTCTATCTTCTGGTGATATTTTGATCTGCAAGAACATCTCTGCGATATCACAAATGAGGGCTACCGGTTTTCTTCTGAACCGTATCAGCACATCAAAGAGATCACTATGAAGCTTCGGACCTGGACTTATTACGTCATTCAATGATGTGTCTTGGTACTTTGCCGAAGCATCAAAAACTATACGGACTTTTGTTGTGGCTTTATCTGGGCGCAAGATTGGGAAATGAGGAAGATACCACACATCTTCTCTTGATTCCTCATGATCTACTTTACGGATGTATCCTTTCTCAACATACCGCGAGATGATTTTGTCATAAGCTAGTGCTGTGTTCTTGTCTTTGGATAATTTCTTTTCAGTGCTAAGCAACCTACGGAGTGCCATATCATAGTCATTTGGCAATGCTGGACCATCCTTCCATGGGATACCAATCTGATATTGGTTATTCTCATAAACTAAGGTATTGTGTGCTTTGTGAAGAGCTTGCTCATCATCTGGTTTAAGGGGTTTAAGAGGAGTCTTAAACTCTTCTATTTCCCAAAACGATTTCACCAGTGAGCATAATTCACTGTCGTTGCTGTACGCATGATATGTATATGCACAGTGTGTTTGGGAGGTAGCCTGACTGTTTAGATTGCCTATGCATGTCCATCCAAGGGGCGTTCTCCTTGCAATAGGATCACCTGTGTCCCCACAAACATCTTCATATGACTGATGCAGATGCAAATTGTCAATACCTATCAGGAGATCAATTATTGGACGTCTCCCAACTTTAGGAAAGCTTATGTTTTCTAAGTGATTCCATTTGTGTCTGTACTTCTGCCAGTCAATTACCTGAAGGTCACCTGTTACCCTAGTTGTAGTCAGTGCAGACATTTCCTCATTCACTCTGCCATCTTCACTTTCAATCTCAAATGTAACAGGCCTTGTCTCAAAGGTTTCTTTCCTACCATTCAAGACACTCACAGATATCTGCTCTATTGACCCCTGCATCCCTAATTCTGAAGCCACATCAGCATTGATATATGACCTAGTACTTGCATCATCCAACAATGCGTTAACACGAATCCTTCTATTTCCGTTCTTCAGCACTACTGGGACTGTCCTAAGGGCTATGCGAGGTTGGTCATTTTCCCATTGCATAGTCGCATGTGCTCTTTCAAAAATACCCTGATCATGACCTTTTGCTTCAGAACTTACCTGAGTATTTTCCCTATTCACAACTGAACCATTTTCCAAGTCCAGATTGCGTTGTGCAATGTCTATTTTGAATGTGTCATCATGTAAAAGCCTATTATGGGTTTTCGAACACCCATTGATCCCACACCTATATGTGTATCTACATTGTGCACCAAGATGATTGCCACCAAGACAGCGGAAACATAATTTCAATTTCTTAGCAGTGTTCCATCTCTCGGAAACGCTCATGTTTTTGAACACATTACATTTCCAAAACACATGCTGCTCACCACAAACTTTGCATACAACATCCCTGTGTGACCTTCTACTTTGTCCTATCTCACTGACAAACGAGCACGATTCTTTTCTTTTACTCTTATCAGAAACACCATGTATTGTCTCTGCAGCTACTGTTTGGTATTCAGCTTCCTGAAGTACCCATTCTCTTAACGTCTCGACTGACTCTTGTCTATCTCTATCATGAAGCCACCTTTGGTACTGAGCTACCATAGATTCAGTCATTTTCTTTTGTAGTGTGGCATACAATAACCCATTACCTAGCTCTTCTACTCTATCTGCTTCTCTCAGACTAACGACTGCAATGTCCAAGACATCGGCAAATCTTTGAACATCTCTAGCAGAGCCTGGGCGAATAGGCTTCAAATTTGTCACTTCTTCTAACTGTAACGCTACTTGACGCCTCCTACCACCATACTTCCTATCTAGACGTTCTAACGCAGTATCATAGGCCACAGCACTATGTCCCAAACCTTGAATTGCTTTCAACGCGTCACCTGCCAGATATTGCCTCAGCTGCAATAACTTATATTCAGCAGTCGCTGGTGCTTGGTCTATGCATGTCAGAAACGCAGCTTTCCAACTTTCGTAAGATTTTACATCACCAGAAAATACTGGGATTGAAACACGTTTAAGTTGTTTCCATAAATCAGTTCCTATTGCATGACTATGCGACTCTGCTACATAACAAGGTGTGCTTTTCTGTGGTTTGCTTTGAAAACAATGTTTATTAGTTGCTTTGTTATGAACACTTGGTTCACCTTCTGCAGATTGTTGCTGAGATTTAAACAATCTAGAAAGTCCCTTACTTGACGTAGACGTTGCATCTGCATTACTATCTAAATGAGCTTGCGCCTGTTCAACTACAGCATTAGCTTCATCTTCAAGATGACTCATTTCTTTTTCAGTTTTAGTAACATTTTCACCCTGCAGATTCTTTGCATACGCTAAGGCCAGTTTTGTCATAACATTGATTGCTTTCACCTGACTTTCATTTACTTTATCTACACCATCTCTTATTTCTGTACGAGATGGTTGATTAGGTGATTCTAGTAGACTGTACAACTTATTTTTAGCTTTGGTGAAGGCTGACTTTGCATTGGTTTTTTGTTGTTTCAGTTTCAAAATGCCCTCAAGTTGTGACTGAGACCCGTTTGGTTCTTGGGGTTTTAACTGACCATGTTTTACAGAGCCTTTTTCCTGTATGTCAGACATAACTGATCAATTGACTTACCGCTTGATTAATTGACTTACCGTTTGAAACCACGCTCTGCTACCATATGGGAATGAGGCAGTTCGTATTCCCCATTTATAAAATAAACGAAAAGTCAATAATTATGTCTGAACATTTAATACACCAAAACCGAAACAAAACAGTAAACCCAATGAAAAATCCCCGCACTGTACATTCACCTAAAGTGTGAATGTTACTAAGCTTCTATGCTTCCCGATAATGGAAGCAATCTACTAAGTAATTTGTAACTCCTGGCTGGAGCTCGATATGGACGACCCTGTCCTTCAGCAAATATGTCTAACTAACTGCCGATGTTAAACTGATTAACGCTGTCGTCAGCTATCCCCACGAAATGCACGAGATTTTAAAACCCACGTGCATATACGCATAGCGACGGGTGTATTCGGGCGCGCTGACCCAAGCTAAAAACGAAAACATATATTTCCTTCTGTCCAGTGACGAAGGCTATTTCCTCATCCACCCAGACAAACTGTGTGTTTATGTCGACAACATCCTCAGTGATGTGCAGTTGTAATAGTGACGAAGGCTGTTTTCTCACCCACCCAGACAAACTGTCTGTTTATGTCGACAACATCCCCAGTGATGTGCAGTTGTAATAGTGACGAAGGCTGTTTCCTCATCCACCCAGACAAACTGTGTGTTTATGTCAACAACATCCTCAGTGATGTGCAGTTGTAATAGTGACGAAGGCTGTTTTCTCACCCACCCAGACAAACTGTGTGTTTATGTTGACAATATCCTCAGTGACGTCCAGTTGTAATAGTGACGAAGGTTATTTCCTCACCCACCTGACAACCTGTCTGTTTATGTCAAAAATATCCTCAGTGACGTCCACTTTTAATATTGACGAAGGCTGTTTCCTCACCCACCCAGACAAACTGTCTGTTTGTGTCCACAACATCCTCAGTGATGTGCAGTTTTAATAGTGACGAAGGCTTTTTCCTCACCCACCAGACAATCTGTGTGTTTATGTCGACAATATCCTCAGTGATGTGCAGTTTTAATAGTGACGAAGGCTGTTTCCTCACCCACCCAGACAACCTGTGTGTTTATGTCGACAACATCCTCAGTGATGTGCAGCTGTAATAGTGACGAAGGCTGTTTCCTCATCCTCCCAGACAACCTGTCTGTTTATGTCGACAACATGCTCAGTGATGTCCAGTTTTAATAGTGACGAAGGCTGTTTTCCTCACCCACCCAGACAACCTGTCTGTTTATGTCGACAACATCCCCAGTGATGTGCCGTTTTAATAGTGACGAAGGCTGTTTCCTCATCCACCCAGACAAACTGTGTTTTTATGTCGACAACATCCCCAGTGATGTGCATTTGCAATAGTGACGTGGCAGTTTCCTCACCCACCCAGACAAACTGTCTGTTTATGTCGACAACATCCCCGGTGATGTGCAGTTTTAATAGTGACGAAGGATGTTTCCTCAGCCACCCAGACAAACTGTCTGTTTATGTCGACAACATCCTCATTGATGTGCCGTTTTAATAGTGACGAAGGCTGTTTCCTCATCCACCCAGACAACCTGTCTGTTTATGTCGACAACATCCCCAGTGATGTGCAGTTGTAATAGTGACGAAGGCTGTTTCCTCATCCACCCAGACAACCTGTCTGTTTATGTCAACAACATCCCCAGTGATGTGCAGTTGTAATAATGGTGACGAAGGCTGTTTCCTCATCCACCAAGATAAACTGTCTGTTTATGCCAACAACATCCTCAGTGATGTGCAGTTGTAATAGTGACGAAGGCTGTTTTCTCACCCACCCAGACAAACTGTGTTTTTATGTCGACAATATCCTCAGTGACGTCCAGTTTGAATAGTGACCGAGGTTATTTCCTCACTCACCCAGACAAACTGTGTGTTCATGTCAACAATATCCTCAGTGACGTCCACTTTTAATAGTGACGAAGGCTATTTCCTCACCCATCAAACAAACTGTGTGTTTATGTCGACAACATCCTCAGTGATGTGCATTTGCAATAGTAACGTGGCAGTTTCCTCACCCACCCAGACAACCTGTCTGTTTATGTCGACAATATCCCCAGTGATGTGCAGTTGTAATAGTGACGAAGACTGTTTCCTCATCCACCCAGACAACCTGTCTGTTTATGTCGACAACATCCCCGGTGATGTGCAGTTGCAATATTGACGAAGGCTGTTTCCTCATCCACCCAGACAAACTGTCTGTTTATGTCGACAACATCCCCAGTGATGTGCAGTTGTAATAGTGACGAAGACTGTTTCCTAGTCCTGTTACTTTAACTATAATAGTTCATGACAAAAGTGTACTATATTACACTATACATGGTGGTAGAGCGAACCTGTACTATATTACACTATACATGGTGTAGAGCGAACTGTTTTTCTTAAATATTTCATTTGTAATAAGTGGAGATCCAATTCTGTACCTGAATGTCTGTGGGGTAACCTAACGTAATTGTATTTGTACTCCTAAAAACAATATGCGATCATGAAGACAAACACCAATACCAAGTACGAGTACAAAGATTTGTGTTAACGATAAACATCCTACTCAGGAACATTTATGACTGCAAAACGTTTCACGGGCCATATCCTACGTGGCGCTACACAGGTGAGTAAAGTGTCTTTTTTTATTTGACACTTCAAAGGAAGGATGTTTTATCTATGTGGATCAGTATTTCTCTCAGTGTTACTGATTCTGCTCATCATGTAGCTGTGATTGCTTTCATTGTTTCATTGTTTGAGCAAAGCGATGACAAGTACGAAACACGCCTACGTTTGTCATCCATGGAACTTACTGGAGATACCGTCCAGTGGCCAATACATTCAATGTGAATAAAAGACTAAGCAACAGGTATCAAGAAACAACATGTTGACTGCCCATTAAGGGCTTCACAGGTCGACGACAGTAGTACAGGATTGATTCATCTCAAATCTGGCTCCACGACATGGTAACACGAATCAAATACCTGTACTCAGTATCGAAGCAATGATAATCCTTGCTGGTCATGTGTTATGTTTACAGATGGGTCCCAGGTCACCAGTAGTGGTGGTGGTAGTAGTAATATACTATTCCAAAAAAGAAACGCATAACCCAGAAATCTATTGCGAAAATGTTGTATTTTCAAACATGTATAACTCGTCCACAAATAGACTTTAGTGCATGGATTTTTACATCAGTTTAGAAGAAGGTAATGTCTATAAAACCAAGTTGATAATTCTACATAACGGATACGTTGAGAGCGATGGTAACCACGTAGCATGGTCCCGACGTCGGGTCTACTGGCTCTTAGTCCAATCTCTCTCAACTTGTTACGTACAGTTTGACCGGATATCCTCCGAAGTCTAGGCACCCTGGCTGCTGTGCTCTCACCCATGACAGTACGATCACGCAAATGTAGTACCCGGATGTACTGATCTTGGGCTGCAGTGGCGACTTGAGGTCTGCCTGTACGGGGACGGTCATTTGTTATACCTGTTTGGTTGTAACGAGCTGCAAGCAGTGATATCGTGCTCAGACCAACATTCAGACGTCTGGCAACAGAAAATTGGTAATCTCCATTGTGCATTCTTTCAATGGTGATGTTCCGAGTCGCAGCGTCAAGACGTGACGTAGAGAGGTGACATTGAAACTTCTTCTAAACGAATGCCAATTTCCGAAATAATCTAGACAAAACAAAAAACTAGCCAGACAGTGCATGCTCTTTGCTGCACAATTGCAACTGGAATGTGATTTCTATGGCGTTGTGGCGATGCCTTTATAATTCTTGTAAGAAATCTCATCAAAATCAACATGTTTAAGGTAAAGTCGATTTTTCTCTTGTGCAATTGTGTAAAATCATGTTATCAACACTTTTGTTACATATTTTGACGATTGTTTGAACACAATTGGTAATTAATAGATTTTTGAAAATACAAAACGCATATGCGTTTCTTTTTGGGGATAGTATAGTTGTTGTTGCTTATTGTAAAATCGGAAATGATGTTCCTCACGATAAAGGAGAGTATTTCATCGTGTATTGTCGTCTACTGAACCCAACCTGGGGCATTATGACGCCAGCTGGTGCAGAACCCAGCCTGGGGCATTATGACGCCAGCTGGTGCAGAACCCAACCTGGGGCATTATGACGCCAGCTAGTGCAGAACCCATTCAGCAACATGGTGTAGTTAGAAGTGGTTGGAATGTGTGGACAGTAGTAATTAGTCATCGACATACAGCTGTACACACTGTACAGGCAAGTAAAACAATCATTTCATTTAGACTGAACACATCTTTAATGCGAATACTGATCTGAAACAAGTTGAACACCTGGCGTAAAGTTTGACGCTGCTCAACGCTGGTCTTACACGGAAACTTTGTGTGGGAAGGTTGTTCAGCAGCACCAAGCTTGATATGCATGGTACTGATTCAGTTTCCTAAAATATAATTCCTCAGTAGTCATGTTCTTCTAAAGTGAATCGAATACTCTTTTGAAAACATTTATCTATTTTAGAATTTAATTTGATTATATATCTGGTAAACCTGCGCTTCCATCAAACACGTTTTTCGACATTCCACATGTGCCACTGATTGAATTCTGTGTATCAGAAGAAACATTGTCCGGCAGTAGTTCTTATATCTGGTTTAGATATTTGGTTTTTAGTTTCATCGTTCTACATCGCTTTAAGTCTCAACTGATTGGGTTTACTTTCAACAAAATCAATACGTGCTCTATCGATTGATTTACTTTCTTAACCATAATATGGTTTGTTTGGATAACACCTTTTCTATGACAGAAGTACCGTTGTGTGTTTTCAATTATTTAACGAATATATCTACAGATTATAAGAGGAAGGTGCGAGCAGCTTTGCCTGTATGACTAATGGAGATTGTCTCCGTGGGTAACAGAGACTGGGTATTGTGTCGCTCTGGCGTATTGCATGTATCAGGAGGAGCCGACTTTCAGTGCACCGCTGGACTTGAAGAGTACTCAACAAATCTATTGACAGCTGGGACATCACATGAGCGTCCCTCACTCGATGTTCTGGTATCACTCTAAAGCTACACAACCGGTAGAGCTGCAACCTCCCATGTTCTGGTATCACTCTAAAGCTACACTACCGGTAGAGATGCAACCTCCCGTGTTGTGGTATCACTTTAAAGCTACACTACAGGTAGAGCTGTAACCTCCCGTGTTGTGGTATCACTTTAAAGCTACACTACCGGTAGAGTTGCAACCTCCCGTGTTGTGGTATCACTTTAAAGCTACACTACCGGTAGAGCTGTAACCTCCCGTGTTGTGGTATCACTTTAAAGCTACACTACCGGTAGAGTTGCAACCTCCCGTGTTGAGGTATCACTTTAAAGCTACACTACCGGTAGAGCTGTAACCTCCCGTGTTGTGGTATCACTTTAAAGCTACACTACCGGTAGAGATGCAACCTCAGGTGTTGTGGTATCACTTTAAAGCTACACTACCGGTAGTGTTGCAGCCTCCCGTGTTGTGGTATCACTTTAAAGCTACACTACCGGTAGAGTTGTAACCTCCCGTGTTCTGGTATCACTCTAAAGCTACACTCCCGGTAGAGATGAAGCCTCTCGTGTTCTGGTATCACTTTAAAGCTACACTGCCGGTAGAGCTGTAACCTCCCGTGTTCTGGTATCACTTTAAAGCTACACTACCGGTAGAGATGCAACCTCCCGTGTAGTGGTATCACTTTAAAGCTACGCTGCCGGTAGAGTTGTAACCTCCCGTGTTCTGGTATCACTTTAAAGCTACGCTGCCGGTAGAGATGCAACCTCCCGTGTTCTGGTATCACTTTAAAGCTACGCTGCCGGTAGAGTTGTAACCTCCCGTGTTCTGGTATCACTTTAAAGCTACACTACCGGTAGAGTTGCAACCTCCCGTGTTGTGGTATCACTTTAAAGCTACACTACCGGTAGAGTTGTAACCTCCCGTGTTCTGGTATCACTTTAAAGCTACACTACCGGTAGAGATGCAACCTCCCGTGTTCTGGTATCACTTTAAAGCTACGCTACCGGTAGAGTTGCAATCTCCCGTGTTCTGGTATCACTTTAAAGCTACACTACCGGTAGAGTTGTAACCTCCCGTGTTCTGGTATCACTTTAAAGCTACACTACCGGTAGAGTTGCAACCTCCCGTGTTCTGGTATCACTTTAAAGCTACGCTGCCGGTAGAGCTGTAACCTCCCGTGTTGTGGTATCACTTTTAAAGCTACACTACCGGTAGAGATGCAGCCTCCCGTGTTCTGGTATCACTTTAAAGCTACACTACCGGTAGAGTTGTAACCTCCCGTGTTCTGGTATCACTCTAAAGCTACACTACCGGTAGAGTTGTAACCTCCCGTGTTCTGGTATCACTTTAAAGCTACACTGCCGGTAGAGTTGTAACCTCCCGTGTTGTGGTATCACTTTAAAGCTACACTACCGGTAGAGATGCAACCTCCCGTGTTGTGGTATCACTTTAAAGCTACGCTGCCGGTAGAGCTGAAAACACCTGTGTTCTGGTATCACTTTAAAGCTACACTACCGGTAGAGCTGTAACCTCCCGTGTTCTGTAACCTCCCGTGTTCTGGTATCACTTTAAAGCTACTGACGGTAGAGTTGCAATCTCCTGTGTTCTGGTATCACTTTAAAGCTACACTACCGGTAGAGCTGTAACCTCCCGTGTTCTGGTATCACTTTAAAGCTACGCTGACGGTAGAGTTGCAATCTCCCGTGTTGTGGTATCACTTTAAAGCTACACTACCGGTAGAGATGCAGCCTCCCGTGTTCTGGTATCACTTTAAAGCTACACTGCCGGTAGAGCTGTAACCTCCCGTGTTCTGGTATCACTTTAAAGCTACACTACAGGTAGAGATGCAGCCTCCCGTGTTGTGGTATCACTTTAAAGCTACACTACCGGTAGAGTTGTAACCTCCCGTGTTCTGGTATCACTTTAAAGCTACACTACCGGTAGAGTTGTAACCTCCCGTGTTCTGGTATCACTTTAAAGCTACACTGCCGGTAGAGTTGTAACCTCCCGTGTTGTGGTATCACTTTAAAGCTACGCTGCCGGTAGAGCTGTAAACTCCCGTGTTCTGGTATCACTTTAAAGCTACGCTGCCGGTAGAGTTGTAACCTACCGTGTTCTGGTATCACTTTAAAGCTACGCTGACGGAAGAGTTGCAATCTCCCGTGTTGTGGTATCACTTTAAAGCTACACTAACGGTAGAGATGCAGCCTCCCGTGTTCTGGTATCACTTTAAAGCTACACTACCGGTAGAGCTGTAACCTCCCGTGTTCTGGTATCACTTTAAAGCTACGCTGCCGGTAGAGTTGTAACCTCCCGTGTTCTGGTATCACTTTAAAGCTACACTGCCGGTAGAGCTGTAAACTCCCGTGTTCTGGTATCACTTTAAAGCTACGCTGCCGATAGATATGCAACCTCCCGTGTTCTGGTATCACCTTAAAGCTACACTACCGGTAGAGATGCAACCTCCCGTGTTCTGGTATCACTTTAAAGCTACACTGCAGGTAGAGCTGTAACCTCCCGTGTTCTGGTATCACTTTAAAGCTACACTACAGGTAGAGATGCAACCTCCCGTGTTGTGGTATCACTTTAAAGCTACACTACCGGGAGAGTTGTAACCTCCCGTGTTCTGATATCACTCTAAAGCTACACTACCGGTAGAGTTGTAACCTCCCGCGTTCTGGTATCACTTTAAAGCTACACTGCAGGTAAAGTTGTAACCTCCCGTGTTCTGGTATCACTTTAAAGCTACACTACCTATAGAGATGCAACCTCTCGTGTTCTGGTATCACTTTAAAGCTACACTACAGGTAAAGTTGTAACCTCCCGTGTTCTGGTATCACTCTAAAGCTACACTACCGGTAGAGTTGTAACCTCCCGTGTTCTGGTATCACTTTAAAGCTACACTGCCGGTAGAGTTGTAACCTCCCGTGTTCTGGTATCACTTTAAAGCTACGCTGCCGGTAGAGCTGTAAACTCCGTGTTCTGGTATCACTTTAAAGCTACACTGCCGGTAGAGATGCAACCTCCCGTGTTCTTGTATCACTTTAAAGCTACACTACCGGTAGAGTTGTAACCTCCCGTGTTCTGGTATCACTTTAAAGCTACACTACCGGTAGAGTTGTAACCTCCCGTGTTCTGGTATCACTTTAAAGCTACACTACCGGTAGAGATGCAACCTCTCGTGTTGTGGTATCACTTTAAAGCTACACTACCGGTAAGAGTTGTAACCTCCCGTGTTCTGGTATCACTCTAAAGCTACACTACAGGTAGAGTTGTAACCTCCCGTCTTCTGGTATCACTTTAAAGCTACACTGCCGGTAGAGTTGTAACCTCCCGTGTTGTGGTATCACTTTAAAGCTACACTACCGGTAGAGATGCAACCTCCCGTGTTCTGGTATCACTTTAAAGCTACACTACCGGTAGAGCTGTAACCTCCCGTGTTCTGGTATCACTCTAAAGCTACACTACCGGTAGAGTTGTAACCTCCCGTGTTCTGGTATCACTTTAAAGCTACACTACCGGTAGAGATGCAACCTCTCGTGTTGTGGTATCACTTTAAAGCTACACTACAGGTAAAGTTGTAACCTCCCGTGTTCTGGTATCACTTTAAAGCTACACTACAGGTAAAGTTGTAACCTCCCGTCTTCTGGTATCACTTTAAAGCTACACTGCAGGTAAAGTTGTAACCTCCCGTGTTCTGGTATCACTTTAAAGCTACACTGCCGGTAGAGCTGAAAACTCCTGTGTTCTGGTATCACTTTAAAGCTACACTACCGGTAGAGCTGTAACCTCCCGTGTTCTGTATCACTTTAAAGCTACGCTGCCGGTAGAGTTGCAATCTCCTGTGTTCTGGTATCACTTTAAAGCTACACTACCGGTAGAGCTGTAACCTCCCGTGTTCTGGTATCACTTTAAAGCTACGCTGACGGTAGAGTTGCAATCGCCCGTGTTGTGGTATCACTTTAAAGCTACACTACCGGTAGAGATGCAGCCTCCCGTGTTCTGGTATCACTTTAAAGCTACACTGTCGGTAGACCTGGAACCTCCCGTGTTGTGGTATCACTTTAAAGCTACACTGCCGGTAGAGTTGTAACTTCCCGTGTTCTTGTATCACTTTAAAGCTACGCTGAAGGTAGAGTTGCAATCTCCCGTGTTGTGGTATCACTTTAAAGCTACACTACAGGTAGAGATGCAGCCTCCCGTGTTCTGGTATCACTTTAAAGCTACACTACAGGTGGAGATACAGCCTCCCGTGTTGTGGTATCACTTTAAAGCTACACTGCCGGTAGAGTTGTAACCTCCCGTGTTCTGGTGTCACTTTAAAGCTACACTGCCGGTAGAGTTGTAACCTCCCGTGTTGTGGTATCACTTTAAAGCTACGCTGCCGGTAGAGCTGTAAACTCCCGTGTTCTGGTATCACTTTAAAGCTACGCTGACGGTAGAGTTGCAATCTCCTGTGTTCTGGTATCACTTTAAAGCTACACTACCGGTAGAACTGTAACCTCCCGTATTCTGGTATCACTTTAAAGCTACGGTGACGGTAGAGTTACAATCTCCCGTGTTGTGGTATCACTTTAAAGCTACACTACCGGTAGATATGCAGCCTCCCGTGTTCTGGTATCACTTTAAAGCTACACTGTCGGTAGAGCTGGAACCTCCCGTGTTCTGGTATCACTTTTAAGCTACACTACAGCTAGAGATGCAACCTCCCGTGTTCTGGTATCACTTTAAAGCTACACTACCGGTAGAGATGCAACCTCCCGTGTTGTGGTATCACTTTAAAGCTACACTGCCGGTAGAGTTGTAACTTCCCGTGTTCTTGTATCACTTTAAAGCTACGCTGAAGGTAGAGTTGCAATCTCCCGTGTTGTGGTATCACTTTAAAGCTACACTACCGGTAGAATTGTAACCTCCCGTGTTCTGGTATCGCTCTAAAGCTACACTACCGGTAGAGTTGTAACCTCCCGCGTTCTGGTATCACTTTAAAGCTACACAGCAGGTAAAGTTGTAACCTCCCGTGTTCTGGTATCACTTTAAAGCTACACTACCTATAGAGATGCAACCTCTCGTGTTCTGGTATCACTTTAAAGCTACACTACCGGTAAAGTTGTAACCTCCCGTGTTCTGGTATCACTCTAAAGCTACACTACCGGTAGAGTTGTAACCTCCCGTGTTCTGGTATCACTTTAAAGCTACACTGCCGGTAGAGTTGTAACCTCCCGTGTTGTGGTATCACTTTAAAGCTACGCTGCCGGTAGAGCTGTAAACTCCGTGTTCTGGTATCACTTTAAAGCTACACTGCCGGTAGAGATGCAACCTCCCGTGTTCTTGTATCACTTTAAAGCTACACTACCGGTAGAGATGCAACCTCCCGTGTTCTGGTATCACTTTAAAGCTACATTGCCGGTAGAGCTGTAACCTGCCGTGTTCTCGTATCACTTTTAAGCTACACTACAGGTAGAGATGCAGCCTCCCGTGTTCTGGTATCACTTTAAAGCTACACTGTCGGTAGAGCTGGAACCTCCCGTGTTCTGGTATCACTTTTAAGCTACACTACAGCTAGAGATGCAACCTCCCGTGTTCTGGTATCACTTTAAAGCTACACTACCGGTAGAGATGCAACCTCCCGTGTTGTGGTATCACTTTAAAGCTACACTGCCGGTAGAGTTGTAACTTCCCGTGTTCTTGTATCACTTTAAAGCTACGCTGAAGGTAGAGTTGCAATCTCCCGTGTTGTGGTATCACTTTAAAGCTACACTACCGGTAGAGATGCAGCCTTCCGTGTTCTGGTATCACTTTAAAGCTACACTGCCGGTAGAGCTGTAACCGCCCGTGTTCTGGTATCACTTTAAAGCTACACTACAGGTGGAGATGCAGCCTCCCGTGTTCTGGTATCACTTTAAAGCTACACTACCGGTAGAGTTGTAACCTCCCGTGTTCTGGTATCACTCTAAAGCTACACTACAGGTGGAGATGCAGCCTCCCGTGTTCTGGTATCACTTTAAAGCTACGCTGCCGGTAGAGTTGTAACCTCCCGTGTTCTGGTATCACTTTAAAGCTACGCTGCCGGTAGAGCTGTAAACTCCCGTGTTCTGGTATCACTTTAAAGGTACGCTGCCGGTAGAGATGCAACCTCCCGTGTTCTGGTATCACTTTAAAGCTACGCTGCCGGTAGAGTTTGTAACCTCCCGTGTTCTGGTATCACTTTAAAGCTACGCTGCCGGTAGAGCTGTAAACTCCCGTGTTCTGGTATCACTTTAAAGCTACGCTGCCGGTAGAGATGCAACCTCCCGTGTTCTGGTATCACTTTAAAGCTACACTACCGGTAGAGATGCAACCTCCCGTGTTTTGGTATCACTTTAAAGCTACACTGTCGGTAGAGCTGGAGCTGGTATCACTTTTAAAGCTACACTACAGCTAGAGATGCAACCTCCCGTGTTCTGGTATCACTTTAAAGCTACACTACCGGTAGAGATGCAACCTCCCGTGTTGTGGTATCACTTTAAAGCTACACTGCCGGTAGACCTCCCGTGTTTGGTATCACTTTAAAGCTACACTGCCGGTGTAACTTCCCGTTGTATCACTTTAAAGCTACGCTGAAGGTAGAGTTGCAATCTCCCGTGTTGTGGTATCACTTTAAAGCTACACTACCGGTAGAATTGTAACCTCCCGTGTTCTGGTATCACTCTAAAGCTACACTACCGGTAGAGTTGTAACCTCCCGCGTTCTGGTATCACTTTAAAGCTACACTGCAGGTAAAGTTGTAACCTCCCGTGTTCTGGTATCACTTTAAAGCTACACTACCTATAGAGATGCAACCTCTCGTGTTCTGGTATCACTTTAAAGCTACACTACAGGTAAAGTTGTAACCTCCCGTGTTCTGGTATCACTCTAAAGCTACACTACCGGTAGAGTTGTAACCTCCCGTGTTCTGGTATCACTTTAAAGCTACACTGCCGGTAGAGTTGTAACCTCCCGTGTTGTGGTATCACTTTAAAGCTACGCTGCCGGTAGAGCTGTAAACTCCGTGTTCTGGTATCACTTTAAAGCTACACTGCCGGTAGAGATGCAACCTCCCGTGTTCTTGTATCACTTTAAAGCTACACTACCGGTAGAGATGCAACCTCCCGTGTTCTGGTATCACTTTAAAGCTACATTGCCGGTAGAGCTGTAACCTGCCGTGTTCTCGTATCACTTTTAAGCTACACTACAGGTAGAGATGCAGCCTCCCGTGTTCTGGTATCACTTTAAAGCTACACTGTCGGTAGAGCTGGAACCTCCCGTGTTCTGGTATCACTTTTAAGCTACACTACAGCTAGAGATGCAACCTCCCGTGTTCTGGTATCACTTTAAAGCTACACTACCGGTAGAGATGCAACCTCCCGTGTTGTGGTATCACTTTAAAGCTACACTGCCGGTAGAGTTGTAACTTCCCGTGTTCTTGTATCACTTTAAAGCTACGCTGAAGGTAGAGTTGCAATCTCCGTGTTGTGGTATCACTTTAAAGCTACACTACCGGTAGAGATGCAGCCTTCCGTGTTCTGGTATCACTTTAAAGCTACACTGCCGGTAGAGCTGTAACCTCCCGTGTTCTGGTATCACTTTAAAGCTACACTACAGGTGGAGATGCAGCCTCCCGTGTTCTGGTATCACTTTAAAGCTACACTACCGGTAGAGTTGTAACCTCCCGTGTTCTGGTATCACTCTAAAGCTACACTACAGGTGGAGATGCAGCCTCCCGTGTTCTGGTATCACTTTAAAGCTACGCTGCCGGTAGAGTTGTAACCTCCCGTGTTCTGGTATCACTTTAAAGCTACGCTGCCGGTAGAGCTGTAAACTCCCGTGTTCTGGTATCACTTTAAAGGTACGCTGCCGGTAGAGATGCAACCTCCCGTGTTCTGGTATCACTTTAAAGCTACGCTGCCGGTAGAGTTGTAACCTCCCGTGTTCTGGTATCACTTTAAAGCTACGCTGCCGGTAGAGCTGTAAACTCCCGTGTTCTGGTATCACTTTAAAGCTACGCTGCCGGTAGAGATGCAACCTCCCGTGTTCTGGTATCACTTTAAAGCTACACTACCGGTAGAGATGCAACCTCCCGTGTTTTGGTATCACTTTAAAGCTACACTGCAGGTAGAGCTGTAACCTCCGGTGTTCTGGTATTACTTTTAAGCTACACTACAGGTAGAGATGCAACCTCCCGTGTTGTGGTATCACTTTAAAGCTACACTACCGGTCGAATTGTAACCTCCCGTGTTCTGGTATCACTCTAAAGCTACACTACCGGTAGAGTTGTAACCTCCGCGTTCTGGTATCACTTTAAAGCTACACACCGGTAAAGTTGTAACCTCCCGTGTTCTGGTATCACTTTAAAGCTACACTACCTATAGGATGCAACCTCTCGTGTTCTGGTATCACTTTAAAGCTACACTACAGGTAAAGTTGTAACCTCCCGTGTTCTGGTATCACTTTAAAGCTACACTACCGGTAGAGTTGTAACCTCCCGTGTTCTGGTATCACTTTAAAGCTACACTGCCGGTAGAGTTGTAACCTCCCGTGTTGTGGTATCACTTTAAAGCTACGCTGCCGGTAGAGCTGTAAACTCCGTGTTCTGGTATCACTTTAAAGCTACACTGCCGGTAGAGATGCAAACTCCCGTGTTCTTGTATCACTTTAAAGCTACACTACCGGTAGAGATGCAACCTCCCGTGTTCTGGTATCACTTTAAAGCTACGCTGCCGGTAGAGCTGTAACCTCCCGTGTTCTGGTATCACTCTAAAGCTACACTACCGGTAGAGTTGTAACCTCCCGTGTTCTGGTATCACTTTAAAGCTACGCTGCCGTTAGAGCTGTAAACTCCCGTGTTCTGGTATCACTTTAAAGCTACACTGCCGGTAGAGCTGTAACCTCCCGTGTTCTGATATCACTTTAAAGCTACGCTGCCGGTAGAGTTGTAACCTCCCGTGTTGTGGTATCACTTTAAGGCTACACTACCGGTAGAGTTGTAACCTCTCGTCTTCTGGTATCACTTTAAAGCTACACTGCTGGTAGAGTTGTAACCTCCCGTGTTCTGGTATCACTTTATAGCTACGCTGCCGGTAGAGCTGTAAACTCCCGTGTTCTGGTATCACTTTAAAGCTACACTGCCGATAGAGTTGTAACCTCCCGTGTTCTGGTATCACTTTAAAGCTGCGCTGCCGGTAGAGCTGTAACCTCCCGTCTTCTGGTATCCCTTTAAAGCTACACTACAGGTAGAGATGCAACCTCCCGTGTTCTGGTATCACTTTAAAGCTACACTACAGGTAGAACTGTAAGCTCCCGTGTTTTGGTATCACTTTAAAGCTACGCTGCCGGTAGAGCTGTAAACTCCCGTGTTCTGGTATCACTTTAAAGCTACACTACCTGTAGAGTTGCAAGCTCCCGTGTTGTGGTATCACTTTAAAGCTACACTACAGGTAGAGATGCAACCTCCCGTGTTCTGGTATCACTTTAAAGCTACACTACAGGTACAGCTCTGACCTCCCGTGTTTTGGTATCACTTTAAAGCTATACTACCGGTAGAGCTGTAACCTCCCGTGTTCTGGTATCACTTTAAAGCTACACTACAGGTAGAGCTGTAACCTCCCGTCTTCTGGTATCACTCTAAAGCTACACTACCGGTAGAGTTGTAACCTCCCGTATTCTGGTATCACTCTAAAGCTACACTACCGGTAGAGTTGTAACCTCCCGTCTTCTGGTATCACTTTAAAGCTACACTGCCGTTGGAGTTGTAACCTCCCGTGTTCTGGTATCACTTTAAAGCTACGCTGCCGGTAGAGCTGTAAACTCCCGTGTTCTGGTATCACTTTAAAGCTACACTACCGGTAGAGATGCAACCTCCCGTGTTCTGGTATCACTTTAAATCTACGCTGACGGTAGAGTTGCAGCCTCCCGTGTTCTGGTATCACTTTAAAGCTACACTACCGGTAGAGATGCAGCCTCCCGTGTTCTGGCATCACTTTAAAGCTACACTACCGGTAGAGCTGTAACCTCCCGTGTTCTGGTATCACTTTAAAGCTACACTACATGTAGAGATGCAGCCTCCCGTGTTGTGGTATCACTTTAAAGCTACACTACCGGTAGAGTTGCAACCTCCCGTGTTCTGGTATCACTCTAAAGCTTCACTACCGGTAGAGTTGTAACCTCCCGTGTTCTGGTATCACTTTAAAGCTACACTACCGGTAGAGTTGTAACCTCCCGTGTTCTGTTATCACTTTAAAGCTACACTGCCGGTAGAGCTGTAACCTCCCCTGTTCTGGTATCACTTTAAGCTACACTGCCGGTAGAGCTGCAACCTCCCGTGTTCTGGTATCACTTTAAAGCTACACTACACGTCATATTGAAGAACCTATATTTGATAAAGACGTCATTGTGTGTGATATGAAAGTTATATTCCCTCTCAACCGCTGGTAGATTTTGGGATGTACTTGTTACATTGCCTCAAAGCAGAAGGAAGGGGACAGCTGTACCCGTTAATATATGGAACACATAGCGTCTCACAGCCAACACACCTGTCCAGTCAAGGTAACGCACGGAGGAGACCACGCGTTGTGATGGTACCAAAGGCACCTACTTGCAAGATCTCCGCGATCAGAAGACAGCTCCGTGACTGTCGAGTATGCTGTACCATAATTATCTTCATAAATGCAACATTGTTTCCCCATATGACTGCGTTTAAATAATTGAATTAGTTTGGTCCTACCTGCGACAATGAACATGCACTCCGGGAGAGCACGTAGATCACTCCTGGCCAAGTGCTCCTCTAGGAATATCGAGTCATACTAACAAGGGTTCATATGCATATCGTATCCTCAATATTTGCATATTTTATTAGACATAAAGGTAATGAATAGTACATTTGTTGTTCAAGATAATTGGGCGAGGTCAGAGGCTCCTCACGGATTTCATATTGAATAATGCTGCTATCTCCGGATGAGATGTATCTCAATACAATAGTACCCTGACTGTTGAAGCCGCGGCGAGGAAGGTTACCCCATCGTAATTAATAGGTTTATATTCATCGACTTACTCGAGACTAAGGTTTCGTCTGAACAATACACTGAAGTATTCCTAATTAATTAGAAACTGATGTCCCTTGATGACGCTGTTTCAGTTAAGACTCTGAACGTTAAATCTTTAAGAGAAGTAGCCTTCTCCCTCACTGCTGGCCACAGTCACAGTAACAATATTAGCGCTCTTGTCAACAGATCGTTGTCTTCTCAATCACCGTTGGTTCTGTCAAAGTAACAATGTTAGCGCTCTTGCCAACAGATCATGGAGAGTGAAAAAAACTAAGTTAATTTAGTTTGGGTGGCAGTTGCTTGGTTAGCGAGAGCCAAGTCCGTTTCTCCGTTCACATTGATTTTAATTCCCGATGGTATAGTTCACATTGATTTGTCGTGACAATTAACGTGATCGTGCTGCTGTTCTGTTACCGTTTGATCTAATCTAACACATGGAGTACACTGCCCCTACATTTTCTGTAGCTTTAACGTTCCCGATGTTTGGTGATTTTTTAACTGCCCTTCTTAAGCAGGATGGTTAATACTTATTTAATAATTTACTAGCAGTAGTTGAATATCACACGTAGGAGAGATGGTCACCTTCGGACTGGTCCGACTTCCCACCAACAGTCACCATGGCGACTGTCACATAACTTTCTTCATTTGCGAATGATTGTGCGCTGTTTGCTATGACTTGTTTTCTGATATATCACAGCAAACAGACATATGGTTTTGTAGGTTTACATAGGGGATCATTCCGAACACATTGGGAACAACGATAAACGTTCAACTTCTAAGATATAATGGGAAATTGATAATATAGGACAAGAAAGCAGTAATACAAAACAATTCACATGAATGCCCACTTTTGAACATAGGGAATTGTCTATGAATATTTGTCTAGCTATGTAAACCTATTCACCTTATCACGGACATTTCACTGAAGAGGCTGACATTTTTCCTACAGATTTTTAGCTAGAATCAATTTGTCTATTTCACTGAAATTTTTTCCTTCGTTTCGGCAACTATTACTTTGTCACTATTTATAATGAATATACCCGAATAGTATGTCTTATACTGAAAGGGCGGTGGGGTAGCCTAGTGGTTAAAGCGTTTGATCGTCACGCCGAAGACCCAGGTTCTATTCCCACAGGGGCACAATGTGTGAAGTCCATTTCTGGTGTCCCCCGTCGTATTATTGCTGGAACATTGTGAAAAGCGGCGCAAAACTAAACTCTGTCCTTCACTCTTCCACCGAATGTGTATAGCGTAGCTGAATCGAAGCGGCAAGTGTAGCATTAAACTATTTTATTATAAGTGCTATATGTGCACACTTGCTGAAATGTGAGATTGTTGGACGCCACGTGTTGTGTCTCCATGTGTATATGTTTAACACTTGCAAGTTGGAGATAATTAATTCAGTACTAAACACAAATACATTAACGTGGCAAGGTCCACTTTTCTGACACCAAAACATTCTTTGATGCCCACATTCTCATTCTAAGAGCATCCAGGATTGTTGTCACAGTTGCTGTGTGGTCGCTGCGAAGGGGTGTTGGTCGTCACTGCTGCAGACTGTGTTGTTAACGACGTGCATCAAGTCGTTCAGACGTAGTTGTTGTAGTGCCATCTTCGGAAGGAACTGAGTGCCTGGAAACATGAAGTTAACAAGGCATTCTAGGAGTTGAACCCAAGAACATATGGTTTCATATTTACAGCTCCATATAATTTAACTTGACAACAAAATCAGTGTTACTGTACGAGTAAATTGAGGAAACAAAATCAGTGTTACTGTACGAGTAAATTGAGGAAACAAAATCAGTGTTACTGTACGAGTAAATTGAGGAAACAAAATCAGTGTTACTGTACGAGTAAATTGAGGAAACAAAATCAGTGTTACTGTACGAGTAAAGCGAGGAAACAAAATCAGTGTTACTGTACGAGTAGAGCGAGGAAACAAAATCAGTGTTACTGTACGAGTAAATTGAGGAAACAAAATCAGTGTTACTGTACGAGTAAATTGAGGAAACAAATCAGTGTTACTGTACGAGTAAAGCGAGGAAACAAAATCAGTGTTACTGTACGAGTAAATTGAGGAAACAAAATCAGTGTTACTGTACGAGTAAAGCGAGGAAACAAAATCAGTGTTACTGTACGAGTAAAGCTAGGAAACAAAATCAGTGTTACTGTACGAGTAGAGCGAGGAAACAAAATCAGTGTTACTGTACGAGTAAATTGAGGAAACAAAATCAGTGTTACTGTACGAGTAAAGCGAGGAAACAAAATCAGTGTTACTGTACGAGTAAAGCGAGGAAACAAAATCAGTGTTACTGTACGAGTAGAGCGAGGAAACAAAATCAGTGTTACTGTACGAGTAAATTGAGGAAACAAAATCAGTGTTACTGTACGAGTATATTGAGGAAACAAAATCAGTGTTACTGTACGAGTAAAGCGAGGAAACAAAATCAGTGTTACTGTACGAGTAAAGCTAGGAAACAAAATCAGTGTTACTGTACGAGTAAAGCGAGGAAACATAAAGCGTCAGACAGCAACCAGTGTATATTTTCCGCCGACACAGATTCCACTAGAAGAAAATGACAAGATAATCGAATGAATGGATCAGCGACAACCAGTAATGAAGCCATATAAGCCTGTCCTGCCCCGCCCTGTTTTCTGACGGTGCCGGTTTCCAATCTTTTCAAAACCGAATATTTCATTAGGAACACAACAGCATTAACCAGCTCCTATTTTTTTACTTGTGAAGCAAACATTTGCTTTTTAACGGAACCTGCATCCCCAAAGTGACAATTTACATTGTTACATACAATACATTTTCAGAATATAAAACTGTCAGTTTCATTATACCGTCCTATCGCGAAGTGACGTTACAGCAAAACCTCCAGCAGTCAAGTGTCATCAATATTCATCACTTGAGCCAATCTTGAAGGCATCGAGGAGCGCTCCAGTCGGAAGACCTGCAAATCACGTTAGTATAACCGGATTACAGAACTATCCCCCGATACAAGTAACCTAATAGGGGTGCTCTGATCCGTTGATAACGTCGAAACAGAAGCAACGAGCCAGAATAATGCATTTTCATCGGTGGACAGGTCTTGTGTTAGTTTCCCAACACTGGATATAACACCATCGTCTCTAGCATATATTGGTTTATGACTGGCGAGCTACAGGAACAAGGTGGATTGTGGTAGCTGTATGTAGGCGAAGCGGTGTACGACTGCTGGAAAGGTTGTTGGTAACGACTTGAAGAGATGCTAGCAATAAAGTGCAGATAATCCATTTGACGTCGGTCTAGTCAAGTACCGCTTATTCACACAGGATCAGAGTCACGATTCATACTTTGATACGTTGGTCAGATGACATTCGTGAATAGGTTCTGAGAGTTAAGCATTATCAGACACGTCATTGCTTTGTCGGTATCTTTGATCTCGACCGGTGAACAGAAAACTCCCGCACGGTAACAACTAACGCGAAATCTTCAACACACAATTCCCTTTACATCTGCAGCTATGCATCCACAGCAACATTTACAGCATGTCCACACGCTACGTGAACGTCATCAACATCAACAGTCACTATATTCTGTTAATGCAATATTCATGTGCTGTATTCGGCTTCCAGGCATGTTACCAAGCTGCAACTGTGATCTAATTGTCTTGTGTTCACGCTCCTCGATGTAGGCATAACTGTTATCTACCTCAGGTCCAGCCAAGTGGGTACCTCTTAGCGTGTAAGAAACATAGACAATGGGTAATTTTTTCAACCTATGGCAATCATCTAAGCTGGAGTATGGCGAGAGAACGTAACTGGGGCATATTCCTAGTTGCACATTTATACATTGTACTTCATTAACCCGATCTGGCTGTGATAACAACTACATGGGTAGCAGACACATCTATCCATATCATTTTCGCCGATTTCTTTGTCATTTATGCCCACTGTTCCGGCAGATAATTGGCTCAAGTCATTCTGTGATGTTGACGTCTGAGACCAAGTCATTTAACGTTGCCGGCTTCTGAGCCCTTTCCAGGTACTATTTGCTTCAGGAGGATGTACGGCATGATTAGACCTCGGTAAGAGTTGACACTGAAGGTCTTCCAAACGCAATGTGAAAGTCTAATTTCGTTTTAGTTGACTATTTGAATCGTTCATCGCTAATGATATTATATAAGCTTACGCTCTCTCTCTCTCTCTCTCTCTCTCTCTCTCTCTCTCTCTCTCTCTCTCTCTCTCTCTCTCTCTCTCTCTCTCTCTCTCTCTCTCTCTCTCTCTCTCTCTCTTTACACACACATACTTCAACTCTTACCGATGTCACACTGTAAATGTGATCATCACGAGACTAACTCCATCATAACTCCATGAATAAGGAATGTTATGTAACATCAGTAAGCAATCAAAAGCCGTCGTTTTCCGAAATTTTGTAGAAAATATCATCGTGCCCTCCGTTTCCATGGCGATAAATGTTTGCAGAAAAAAACATATTTTACGTCAGCGTCTATGCTTTTTCTGAAAACTTTATGCTATGGTATATAAAGGTTATCTGTTGAAATATTTTAATACATCAAAAACCTACCTTAGTTACTGTCGTCACCCTATTCATTAGCAAATACTGACTTAAGCTGAGGTAACTACGGCCCCCACGTACAGCTTTCAAAACGTTTAGTGAAGACATATGGAGCACATTTCATAATTTGACGCATCAGTGTAAATATTATGTCCTATTTTGACTCGCACAGTTTGTGTCTGAGTTCTTTTCAGATGAAACAGTTACCTGTCCATGTAAGTGTGACGGGTGCCACTACTGTGGCAGCACACACGCAGCCTCATGCAAACACCTGGTATTATCTCTGGATTCAATAACACAACTCATAATACAATAGTCCTACAGTCGATCCGGCTTTCGAGAAATTTCTTATCAGTATAGGGCAAGCGTTTTGTCGGTTCTCCTTAATCCTAACCTTTTGTGAAGTTTACATATTTTGCAATTCCTTCTGCGGTTCTTAATAATAATAGGAGGGTTACCATCCCGGACCCCTCAGCACAGATCCCCAACACCGCTTACTCATCTCCTTTACATGGATGACATCGAGCTCCTTGCCAAAGGAGATGCCAATTTGAAAGGACAGGTTCTCCTTCTTGTTGAGTTCTTTTCTAATGATATTGGCATGGCATTTGGACTCGACAAATGTAAAACTCTTCATTTGAAACGTGGCAAGTGTATGGTAATGGTGGACAGGTCAGGTTACAACGGGGGGCATCTTTTGGAGGATCAGGCCTTCACCTATCTTGGAATGCAAGTGCGAGACAAGCTCCAGAATTCCCAGATTCAGGACAAACTTCGGGCCGATTACACTCGCCTACAGAAAATCTGGAGCTCAGAGCTAAATGCTCGAAACAAGATCAAAACCACAAGTACTTTTACTGTGCCAGTCCTTTCCTATTCCTCTGGAGTACCTGATCGGACAAAACAAGATATCCAGAGTCTTAACCGCAGAAGGATCATGTCTGATAACAGAGCCCACCACCTTCGGTCCTCTTTTAATCGTTTATATATGCCAATCAATTCGGGAGGTCGGGGTTTGATTATTGTGGAGGCTCTTCACGATAGAATACAGTGTGTACTTTTGCACATATTTATTTGTTGGATGATCCTCTGGTTATGCATGTCAAGACTCATGATGAAAGCAAGAAATTCACACATCTATTTTAAGCGTGCCAAGGTTGTTGGACAGCATCTGAAATTTGAGGTTGATTTTGTTGATGGCGATGTACTGCTGGGCGGTACAGCGATGGGAGTAAACCAGGTGAAGTCCTTCACCAAGAGTAGGCCATTTGTGGAGAAGGTTTCTGAGAACCCATTTCATCGTGTATATATGCAGTGTGTGGAACAGAATAGCAATCCCACCAATTCACCCGCATGAAGTCGGCTGGTCTTAAATGTGAAACTGACGGCTTCTTTTTCGCTGCTTAGGACCAGTCACTTCCCACTCGCAATCGCGAAATGTCGACTATGTAATGAATTTACAGAGACTGTCCAACTCCATATCTGTGCGTGATGATTCCCCGCAGCAGTTGGTGTCACTGTGCGTGATGACAGTCCGCAGCAGTTGGTGTCACTGTGCGTGATGGCACCCCGCATCAGTTGGTGTCACTGTGCGTGATGACACCCCGAAGCAGTAGGTGTCACTCTGCGTGATGACACCCTGCAGCAGTTGGTGTCACTGTGCGTGATGACACCCCCCATCAGATGGTGTCACTGTGCGTGATGATTCCCCGCAGCAGTTGGTGTCACTGTGCGTGATGACACCCCGCAGCAGTTGGTGTCACTGTACGTGATGACAGTCCGCAGCAGTTGGTGTCACTGTGCGTGATGGCACCCCGCATCAGTTGGTGTCACTGTGCGTGATGACACCCCGAAGCAGTAGGTGTCACTGTGCGTGATGACACCCCGCAGCAGTTGGTGTCACTGTGCGTGATGACACCCCGCATCAGTTGGTGTCACTGTGCGTGATGACACCCGCATCAGTTGGTGTCACTGTGCGTGATGACAGTCCGCAGCAGTTGGTGTCACTGTGCGTGATGGCACCCCGCATCAGTTGGTGTCACTGTGCGTGATGACACCCCGAAGCAGTAGGTGTCACTGTGCGTGATGACACCCCGCATCAGTTGGTGTCACTGTGCGTGATGACACTCCGCATCAGTTGGTGTCACTGTGCGTGATGACACCCCGCAGCAGTTGGTGTCACTGTGCGTCATAACACCCGAATCAGATGGTGTCACTGTGCGTGATGGCACCCCGCATCAGTTGGTGTCACTGTGCGTGATGACACACCGAAGCAGTTTGTGTCACTGTGCGTGATGACACCCCGCATCAGTTGGTGTCACTGTGCATGATGACACCCCGCACCAGTTGGTGTCACTGAGCGTGATGACACCCTGCATCAGTTGGAGTAAGTGTTCGTGATGACACTCCGCATTAGTTGGTGTCACTATGCGTGATGACACTCCGAAGCAGTTGGTGTCACTGTGCGTGATAACACCTAGCATCAGTTGATGTCATTGTGCGTGATGACACCCCGCATCAGTTAGTGTCACTGTGCGTGATGACACCTCGCATCAGTTGGTGTCACTGTGTGTGATGACACTCCGCACCAGTTGGTGTCACTGTGCGTGATGACACCCCGCATCAGTTGGTGTCACTGTTCGTGATGACACCCCGCAGCAGTTGGTGTCACTGTGCGTGATGACACCCCGCATCAGTTGGTGTCACTGTGCGTGATGACACCCCGCATCAGTTGGTGTCACTGTGCGTGATGACACCCCGCATCAGTAGCTGTCACTGTGCGTGATGACACTCCGCAGCAGTTGGTGTCACTGTGCGTGATGGCACCCCGTATCAGTTGGTGTCACTGTGCGTGATGGCACCGCGCATCAGTTGGTGTCACTGTGCCTGGACTGCGTGTAGAGGGAGCGAGGACCCTGAGCCGATGATGAGACACACCAGCCAGACTGTGCCAGGATCACCCGAACCCTCTCTGCTGTATTTTAAATCGTAATCTGTAAAACATAAACAAAATTTATATAGTGCTAAATCCAACCACTAAAAGGGTGCTGAAAGCGCTATGGTTCTTCCAAAGCGGACATGGATACAGATTAACTGTATGTGATGACACCCCGCAGCAGTTGGTGTCACTGTGCGTGATGATTCCCCGCAGCAGTTGGTGTCACTGTGCGTGATGACAGTCCGCAGCAGTTGGTGTCACTGTGCGTGATGGCACCCCGCATCAGTTGGTGTCACTGTGCGTGATGACACCCCGAAGCAGTAGGTGTCACTCTGCGTGATGACACCCTGCAGCAGTTGGTGTCACTGTGCGTGATGACACCCCCCATCAGATGGTGTCACTGTGCGTGATGATTCCCCGCAGCAGTTGGTGTCACTGTGCGTGATGACACCCCGCATCAGTTGGTGTCACTGTGCGTGATGACACCCCGCATCAGTTGGTGTCACTGTGCGTGATGACACCCCGCAACCGTTGGTGTCACTGTGCGTGATGACACCCCACATCAGTTTGTGTCACTGTGCGTGATGACACTCCGCATCAGTTGGTGTCACTGTGAGTGATAACACCTAGCAGAAGTTGATGTCACTGTGCGTGAAGACACCCCGCATCAGTTGGTGTCACTGTGCGTGATGACACTCCGCAGCAGTTGGTGTCACTCTGCGTGATAACACCTAGCCGCAGCTGATGTCACTGTGCGTGATGACACCCCGCAGAAGTTGGTGTCACTGTGAGTGATGACACCCCGCAGCAGTTGGTGTCACTATGCGTGATGACACCCCCCATCGGATGGTGTCACTGTGCGTGATGATTCCCCGCAGCAGTTGGTGTCACTGTGAGTGATGACACCCCGCATCAGTTGGTGTCACTGTGCGTCATAACACCCGCATCAGATGGTGTCACTGTGCGTGATGGCACCCCGCATCAGTTGGTGTCACTGTTCTTGATGACACTCCGCAGCAGTTGGTGTCACTGTGCGTGATAACACCTAGCCGCAGTTGATGTCACTGTGCGTGATGACACCCCGCTTCAGTAGCTGTCACTGTGCGTGATGACACCCCGCATCAGTTGGTGTCACTGTGCGTGATGACACCCCGCATCAATTGGTGTCACTGTGCGTGATGACACCCCGCATCAGTTGGTGTCACTGTGCGTGATGACACCCCGCATCATACTGTCACCTCTGTGCGTTGGTGTCACTGTGCGTGATGACACCCCGCATCAGTTGGTGTCACTGTGCGTGATGACACTCCGCATCAGTTGGTGTCACTGTGAGTGATAACACCTAGCAGAAGTTGATGTCACTGTGCGTGAAGACACCCCGCATCAGTTGGTGTCACTGTGCGTGATGACACTCCGCAGCAGTTGGTGTCACTCTGCGTGATAACACCTAGCCGCAGCTGATGTCACTGTGCGTGATGACACCCCGCAGAAGTTGGTGTCACTGTGAGTGATGACACCCCGCAGCAGTTGGTGTCACTATGCGTGATGACACCCCCCATCGGATGGTGTCACTGTGCGTGATGATTCCCCGCAGCAGTTGGTGTCACTGTGCGTGATGACACCCCGCATCAGTTGGTGTCACTGTGCGTGATGACACCCCGCATCAGTTGGTGTCACTGTGCGTGATGACACCCCGCATCAGTAGCTGTCACTGTGCGTGATGACACTCCGCAGCAGTTGGTGTCACTGTGCGTGATGGCACCCCGTATCAGTTGGTGTCACTGTGCGTGATGGCACCGCGCATCAGTTGGTGTCACTGTGCCTGATGACACCCCGCAGCAGTTGGTGTCACTGTGCGTGATGACACCCCGCAGCAGTTGGTGTCACTGTGCGTCATAACACCCGCATCAGATGGTGTCACTGTGCGAGATGGCACCCCGCATCAGTTGGTGTCACTGTGCGTGATGACACCATGAAGCAGTTTGTGTCACTGTGCGTGATGACAACCCGCATCAGTTGGTGTCACTGTGCGTGATGACACCCTGCATCAGTTGGTGTCACTGTGCGTGATGACACCCCGCATCAGTTGGTGTCACTATGCGTGATGACACCCCGCAGCAGTTGATGTCACTGTGCGTGATGACTACCCACATCAGTTGGTGTCACTGTGCGTGATGACACGCCGCATCAATTGGTGTCACTGTGCGTGATGACACCCCGCATCAGTTGGTGTCACTATGCGTGATGACACCCCTTATCAGTTGATGTCACTGTGCGTGATGACACCCCGCATCAGTCGGTATCACTGTGCGTGATGACACCCTGCATCAGTTGGTGTCACTGTGCGTGGTGACACCCCGTATCAGTTGATGTCACTGTGCGTGATGACACCCTGCATCAGTTGGTGTCACTGTGCGTGGTGACACCCCGCATCAGTCGGTATCACTGTGCGTGATGACACCCCGCATCAGTCGGTATCACTGTAGGTGATGACACCCCGCAACCGTTGGTGTCACTGTGCGTGATGACACCCCGCATCAGTTTGTGTCACTGTGCGTGATGACACTCCGCATCAGTTGGTGTCACTGTGAGTGATAACACCTAGCAGAAGTTGATGTCACTGTGCGTGATGACACCCCGCATCAGTTGGTGTAACTGTGCGTGATGACACCCCGCATCAATTGGTGTCACTCTGCGTGATGACACCCCGCATCAGTTGGTGTCACTATGCGTGATGACACCCCGCAGCAGTTGATGTCACTGTGCGTGATGACACCCCACATCAGTTGGTGTCACTGTGCGTGATGACACGCCGCATCAATTGGTGTCACTGTGCGTGATGACACCCCGCATCAGTTGGTGTCACTATGCGTGATGACACCCCTTATCAGTTGATGTCACTGTGCGTGATGACACCCCGCATCAGTCGGTATCACTGTGCGTGATGACACCCTGCATCAGTTGGTGTCACTGTGCGTGGTGACACCCCGTATCAGTTGATGTCACTGTGCGTGATGACACCCTGCATCAGTTGGTGTCACTGTGCGTGGTGACACCCCGCATCAGTCGGTATCACTGTGCGTGATGACACCCCGCATCAGTCGGTATCACTGTAGGTGATGACACCCCGCAACCGTTGGTGTCACTGTGCGTGATGACACCCCGCATCAGTTTGTGTCACTGTGCGTGATGACACTCCGCATCAGTTGGTGTCACTGTGAGTGATAACACCCGCATCAGTTGATGTCACTGTGCGTGATGACACCCCGCATCAGTTGGTGTAACTGTGCGTGATGACACCCCGCATCAATTGGTGTCACTCTGCGTGATGGCACTCCGCATTAGTTGGTGTCACTGTTCGTGATGACCCCCCGCAGCAGTTGGTGTCACGGTGCGTGATAACACCTAGCCGCAGTTGATGTCACTGTGCGTGATGATGACACCGCAGCAGCAGTTGGTGTCACTGTGCGTGATGACACCCCGCATCAGTTGGTGTCACGTGATGCGTGATGACACCCCGCATCACCCGCATTAGTTGGTGTCACTGTGCGTGATGACACCCCGCATCAGTTGGTGTCACTGTGCGTGATGACACCCCGCATCAGTTGGTGTCACTGTGCGTGATGACACCCCGCATCAGTTGGTGTCACTGTGCGTGATAGACCCCGCATCGCAGCAGTTGGTGTCACTGTGCGTGATAACACCAAGAGCAGTTGGTGTCACTGTGCGTGATGACACCCCACAGCAGTTGGTGTCACTGTGCGTGATGACACCCTGCATCAGTTGATGTCACTGTGCGTGATGACACCCCGCATCAGTTGGTGTCACTATGCGTGATGACACCCCGCATCAGTTGGTGTCACTGTGCGTGATGACACCCCGCATCAGTTGGTGTCACTGTGCGTGATGACACCCCGCATCAGTTGGTGTCACTGTGCGTGATGACACCCCGCAGCAGTTGGTGTCACTGTGCGTGATGACACCCCGCATCAGTTGGTGTCACTGTGCGTGATGTGTCACTGTGCGTGATGACACCCCGCAGCAGTTGGTGTCACTGTGCGTGATGGCACCCCGCATGAGTTGGTGTTACTGTGCCTGATGACAGCCCGAAGCAGTTTGTGTCACTGTGCGTGATGACACCCCGCATTAGTTGGTGTCACTGTGCGTGATGACACCCCGCATCAGTTGGTGTCACTGTTCGTGATGACACCCCGCAGCAGTTGGTGTCACTGTGCGTGATGACACCCCGCATCAGTTGGTGTCACTGTGCGTGATGACACCCCGCAGCAGTTGGTGTCACTCTGCGTGATAACACCTAGCCGCAGTTGATGTCACTGTGCGTGATGACACCCCGCATCAGTTGGTGTCACTGTGAGTGATGACACCCCGCAGCAGTTGATGTCACTGTGCGTGATGACACCCCGCATCAGTCGGTGTCACTGTGCGTGATGACACCCCGCAACAGTTGTTGTCACTGTGCGTGATGACACCCCGCATCAGTTGGTGTCACTGTGCGTGATGACACCCCGCATCAGTTGATGTCACTGTGCGTGATGACACCCCGCATCAGTTGATGTCACTGCGTGATGACACCCCGCACCCCGCAGTTGATGTCACTCAGCGTGATGACACCCCGCATCAGTTGATGTCACTGTGCGTGATGACACCCCGCATCAGTTGGTGTCACTGTGCGTGATGACACCCCGCATCAGTTGGTGTCACTGTGCGTGATGACACCCCGCATCAGTTGGTGTCACTGTGCGTGATGACACCCATCAGCATCACTGTGCGTTGACACCCCGCATCAGTCACTGTGCGTGATGACACCCCGCATCAGTTGGTGTCACTGTGCGTGATGACACCCGCATCAGTTGGTGTCACTGTGCGTGATGACACCCCGCAGCAGTTGGTGTCACTGTGCGTGATGACACCCCGCAGCAGTTGGTGTCACTGTGCGTGATGACACCCCGCATCAGTTGGTGTCACTGACACCCCCGCATCAGTTGGTGTGATGACACCCGCATCAGTTGGTGTCACTGTGCGTGATGACACCCCGCATCAGTTGGTGTCACTGTGCGTGATGACACCCCGCATCAGTTGGTGTCACTGTGCGTGATGACACCCCGCATCAGTTGGTGTCACTGTGCGTGATGACACCCCGCATCAGTTGATGTCACTGTGCGTGATGACACCACGCATCAGTTGGTGTCACTGTGCGTGATGACACCCACATCAGTTGATGTCACTGTGCGTGATGACACCCCGCATCAGTTGATGTCACTGTGCGTGATGACACCCCACATCAGTTGATGTCACTCAGCGTGATGACACCCGCATCAGTTGATGTCACTGTGCGTGATGGCACCCCGCATCAGTTGGTGTCACTGTGCGTGATGACACCCCGCAGCAGTTGGTGTCACTGTGCGTGATGACACCCCGCAGCAGTTGGTGTCACTGTGCGTGATGACACCCCGCATCAGTTGGTGTCACTGTGCGTGATGACACCCCGCATCAGTTGATGTCACTGTGCGTGATGACACCCCGCATCAGTTGGTGTCACTGTGCGTGATGACACCCCGCATCAGTTGGTGTCACTGTGCGTGATGACACCCCGCATCAGTTGGTGTCACTGTGCGTGATGACACCCCCATCAGTTGGTGTCACTGTGCGTGATGACACCCCGCATCGGTTGGTGTCACTTTGCACGTCGTCAACTCCGGTGGAGGATCCCGTGCGTTACACGCAGCCTTGTGCTGTACCAACACACACGTACTGTTGCTCTTACCGTTAGCCACATGTGTACTACTGGGATCAATTTATGTGCATCATTTGATGTTGTGCCAGTTTAATGCAAAAAGATAATAAAATGGTTTGTGGTGTTTTCTTTAATCACTTTTTAACTGTAATCTCACATAACATGGAAATCTGTATGATTTGACAGTAAGCATTGTGACATTTCCATGACAAGATGTGGTGTCGAAAGTCAGTTCACAAATTCAGTAATGTCATTGTCCACCATTGGCGTTGATGCAGGTTTGGCAACGAATTGCTATTGAAGAAAGCTTGGGGAATGTTGAACATTCCATGCCTGAACCAACGCTTGTTCCAATTCAGCTAACGCCAATGGCTGATCCTGGGCTTGACGTAAACGTCGCTCCATTTCATCCCAAACGTACTCGATATGGGACAGGTCCGGGAAAACGGCTGGCCAGAGGAGTACCGAGTTGTTCTATTGTCTCAGGAAATCTGTCACAACACGAGCGACATATGGACGGGCATTATCTGAGTGAACGCTGCACGTGAGGCCCAGTTATCTCATCCCTGTATCGCAGACCCATCAGATTGCCATTGACAATGACAAGATGTCTCCGACCAGGAGATCTGATGATCCCATACCATAACGCTGTCACAACCTAACGTGTCAACCTACCGTTAACCTCGCCGCCTGTACACGCTTGCCCTGCCATCTGAGCTGTTCAGATGGAATCTCGACCCGTCAGTGAACTAAACACCAGTCCAATCTTGTCTCCTGTGCCTGTCGGTGAAGTTGGAGCAAAATACGATGTATTGAAGGCCGTCGGGCCCGATGTTGTGCTCCCTCAGCCGGTTCCGTACAGTCCTGGAACTTATTGGACGTAAGCCAGGAATGGTCCGAGAGTCATGCTGGCAGTTTGGAATCAATTCCTTAGATGGGTCAGCCGAATGTGGTTGTATTGCTGATGTGGCGTCACGCGTGGACGGTCGGTCCGAGGCAAATATCTTGTCTTCCCGTTATGTTGAAAACGTATCCAAAGAGATTCGTGTTTCTATGGACACGAAAATGTCTGACCACTTCATTTTCGGCCATTCCAGTCTCTAGCATACCAAGGCCGCGTGCCACACGAGATACGTGACATCATATTTCATGCAAAGTGCTTTGCTACATGTTTATTTAGGTTGTATTTTTTTATAACTTTTCAAACAACCTCCATTTCGTGCAATGTTATGTTATGCACCGGTATTTTTTCCCGTTAGTATGTGTTTGTTCATTTGAGGAGCCAGAGCGAGCCACGTTGTACATAGCCTGGTGCCATGGCCTCTTCCTGACCCGGAACACTCCAGCTTAAAACATTCAGAATTTAACGTAATACATGAAGAGGCATACCATATGATACTGAAATATCTGGAAACCGTAGTTTAGTTGCTGTTTATTTAGTCTGTCATATGTGTTAATTTGTTGGTCTCGCTGTCACACATACACTAACGCTAAAACACGCTAACTGAGAGACTCACTCACAGACATACACATACACTCACATGCACATGTTTGTGATGGGGGCCATCAACTGAGGAGGACTCGCTTCCATTCTCGCTATCACCTGGCATTGTTCCTAATACATCTTCCAGTGTCCTCATCACGTAAAGCTTACATATGAATATAGAAATGACTCCTTCCTCCATCTCTCTCTCTGTCTCTCTCTGTCTGTCTCTCTCTCTCTCTCTTCCTCCCTCCCTCTCTCTCTCTCTCTCACACACACACACACACACACACACACACACACACACACACACACACACACACACACACACACACACACACACACACACACTCACACACACACTCACACTCACACTCACACTCACACACACACTCACACACACACATCATGCCTGGCCAGGACAAACATCCATTCAAAGCAGCAGATCAGTCAGTTCATCCACCAGCCAGGTGTATCGCACTCCTCCGTTTCTCCCCCGCGCCAATCACACGGCATATTGTGCTCACTGCTCCACTGCTTGCAGCGGCTGCACAGATAGCGGCGTGTTCGATTGGACAAGCTCTGTCCGTACGACTACCACAACCAACATCTCTGTCAGTGCTGTGCAGAAGTCATAGGAGAGAAGGATATTACTTTGAGGCGGGGATAATTAAGGTGAGGCTTCTTTCTTCCTTATAGACGCACGTTGTGGTGAGGGTTAATTGCTGGTATTAAACCTCCCGCATCTCCATTTGTGTACCGTTATGAAAACGTTACATGTTCATTTCTATACTACAATTTGGACAGCTCCGGTTTTCTAGATAATTTTGTTTTTATCATTTGGACTTTGTTAGCATCTATTGGGGATAGAAATTACTTCCAACAAACTATGTCGAACGTTCTACTTCCTGGAAAACTGAATGTGTGGCACTACAGTGTTGACTGAAGCAATGGCTGATGTCCAGAACCTTTGTCTAGACCAGTAAGTGTTTAAAGGCTATAAAGTCACAGCGCTGTCTCTCATAACTATAGCCTTGAATGCTTGATGATGACAGTGCGCCCATGTCAAACTAAAGCATTAGTAATCACACCGGGAAATACAGAAATATAGTTCATCTGATTTGCTCCTGACTGTCCGGACATTGAAATGCTTTCCCTTGAGAATCGCGTGAAACACACCTGACTTTTAGTGTTGTTTGGCGGAATTGCTGCTTGTTAGATCCAGTGAGTTGCCGGGTTAACGCTAATTACAAATATATGCCAGTGATAGAAGGCCCAAACAAATACGTCCCACAAGGCAATAGTAACGCCTCCCGGAGAGCAGGGTTAGCTTGTTTAATGTTAACAAGTTGTTTTACACAGTGTTCTCACGCGATCGATGTAATTGTAGATGATATCACTAAAGGAGTCACTCCAAACATATTGTAGTTGTTACCGTGTTAAGGCAAGAACAGGACAACTAATATGATTTCTGTGGGTGAAATACAACCCACGGCCACGCTGTGATCAGTTACATGCAGAGGTATTTGAACTACAGCTGAAAAATTTCTTAAATGTGTTATTCTTGTGAAAACAGTAAAAAAAATCGTTAACGTTATACATTGATATTCGGTAAACATTATGTTATCGAAACATAACTACTGGCCCGAGACATTAATGAAGCGTTCACCGATTCCAGTACGTGATCCTGAATTTTACATACACTGTCCTATTCTAGATAAATACTTGCTGCCTTCCTTTGTCACTTGGTGACATCCTTTGTCACTTAGACTGTCATATTCTAGGTAAATACTTGTTGCCATACTTTGTCACATACACTGTCCCATTCTAGATAAATACTTGGTGCCATCCTTTGTCACATACACTGTCCTATTCTAGATAAATACTTGCTTCCATCCCTTGTCACTTACTCTGTCCTATTCTAGGTGAATACTTGGTGCCATCCTTTCTCACACTCTGTCCTATTCTATTCAAATACTTGGTGCGATCCTTTGTCACTTACACTGTCATATTCTAGGTAAATACTTGCTGCCATCCTTTGTCAATACACTGTCCTATTCTAGTCAAATATTTGCTGCCATCCTTTGTCACATACACTGTCCTATTCAAGGTAAATACTTTGTGCAATCCTTTGTCACTGACACTGTCCTATTCTACTTTAATATTTGGTGCCATCCTTTGTCGCTGACACTGTCATATTCTAGATATAAATACTTTGTGGCATCCTTTGTCACACACACTGTCATAATCTAGTTAAATACTTGGTGCCATAATTTGTCACATACACTGTCCTATTCTAGTTACACACTTGCTGCCATCCTTTGTCACAAACACTGACCTATTCTAGGTAAATACTTGCTGCCATCATTTGTCACATACACTGTCCTATTCAAGGTAAATACTTGGTGCCAACTTTTGTCACTTACACAGTCCTCTTCTTGTTAAATACTTGCTGCCATCATTTGTCATTTACACTCTCCTATTCTGCATAAATACTTTCTGCCATCCTTTGACACTAACATTGTCCTATTCTAGGTAAATACTTGCTGCCATCTTTTGTAACTTACAATAGCCTATTCTAGGTAAATACCTGCTGCCATCCTTTGTCACATACACTGTCGTATTCTAGAAAAATACTTGGTGCCATCCTTTCTCACATACACTGTCCTATTCTTGATAAATACTTTGTGCCTTCCTTTGTCGCATACACTGTGTCCTATTCGTAGATAAATACTTGCTGCCATCCCTTGTCACACACACTGTCCTATTCTAGATAAATACATGATTCCATCCTGTGTCACTTACTCTGGCCTATTATAGGTAAATACTTGGTGCCATCCTTTGTCACTTACACTGTCCTATTCTTGTTAAATATTTGGTGCCATCCTTTGTCACACACACTGTCATAATCTAGTTAAATACTTGGTGCCATAATTTGTGACATACACTGTCCTATTCTAGTTAAATACTTGCTACCATCCTTTGTCACATACACTGACCTATTCTAGGTAAATAGTTGCTGCCATTCTTTGTCACATACACTGTCCTATTCAAGGTAAATACTTGGTGCCATCTTGTGTCACTTATACTGTCCTCTTCTTGTTAAATACTTGCTGCCATCATTTGTCACATACACTGTCCTATTCTACATAAATACTTGCTGCCATCCTTTGTCACTTACACTGTCCTATTTTAGGAAATTACGTGGTGCCATTCTTTGTCACTTTCACTGTCATATTCCAGTTAAATTCTTGCTACCATCCTTTGTCACATACACTGTCCCATTCTAGTAAAATACTTGGTGACATCGTTTCTCACACATCCTGTCCTATTCTAGATAAATACTTGTTGCCATGCTTTGTCACAAACACTGTCCTATTCTAGGTAAATATTTGGTGCCATCCTTTGTCACTTACACTGTACTATTCTTGTTAAATATTTGGTGCCATCCTTTGTCACAAACACTGTCATATTCTAGGTAAATACTACTGCCATCCTTTGCACCTAACACTGCCCTATTCAAGGTAAATACTTGCCGCCATCCTTTGTCACTTACAATAGCCTATTCTAAGTAAATACCTGCTGCCATCCTTTGTCACATACACTGTCGTATTCTACATAAATACTTGGTGCCATCCTTTCTCACATACACTGTCCTATTCTTGATAAATACTTTGTGCCTTCCTTTGTCACATACACTGTGTCCTATTCTAGATAAATACTTGCTGCCATCCCTTGTCACACACACTGTCCTATTCTAGATAAATACTTGCTTCCATCCTGTGTCACTTACTCTGGCCTATTATAGGTAAATACTTGGTGCCATCCTTTGTCACTTACACTGTCCTATTCTTGTTAAATATTTGGTGCCATCTTTTGTCACACACACTGTCATATTCGAGATATAAATACTTTGTGGCATCCTTTGTCACACACACTGTCATAATCTAGTTAAATACTTGGTGCCATAATTTGTCACATACACTGTCCTATTCTAGTTACATACTTGCTGCCATCCTTTGTCACATACACTGTCCTATTCAAGGTAAATACTTGGTGCCATCTTTTGTCACTTACACTGTCCTCTTCTTGTTAAATACTTGCTACCATCATTTGTCATTTACACTGTCCTATTCTACATAAATGCTTTCTGCGATCCTTTGACACTAAAATTCTCCTATTCTAGGTAAATACTTGCTGCCATCTTTTTTCACTTACTATAGCCTATTCTAGGTAAATACCTGCTGCCATCCTTTGTCACATACACTGTCCTATTCTACATAAATACTTGGTGCAATCCTTTCTCACATACACTGTCCTATTCTTGATAAATACTTTGTGCCTTCCTTTGTCACATACACTGTGTCCTATTCTAGATAAATACTTGCTGCCATCCCTTGTCAGACACACTCTCCTATTCTAGATAAATACTTGCTTCCATCCTGTGTCACTTACTCTGTCCTATTATAGGTAAATACTTGGTGCCATAAATTGTCACATACACTGTCCTATTCTAGTTGAGGCGGTGGGGTAGCCTAATGGTTAAAGCGTTGGCTCGTCACGCCGAAGATCCGGGCTCGAATCCCCACATCGGCACAATGTGTGAAGCCCATTTCTGGAGGCCCCCGCCGTGATGTTGCTGGAATATTGCTAAAAGCGGCGTAAAACCAAACTCAGTCAGTCAGTCAGTCCTATTTTAGTTAAATACTTGCCGCCATCCTTTGTCAAATACACTGACGTATTCTAGGTAAATACTTGCTGCCATCATTTGTCACATACACTGTCCTATTCAAGGTAAATACTTGGTGCCATCTTTTGTCACTTACACTGTCCTCTTCTTGTTAAATACTTGCTGCCATCGTTTCTCATACATACTGTCCTATTCTAGATAAATACTTGCTGCCATCCTTTGTCACAAACACTGTCATATTCTAGGTAAATACTACTGCCATCCTTTGCCCCTTACCCTGCCCCATTCTTGTTAAATACTTGCCGCCATCCTTTGTCACTTACAATAGCCTATTCTATTTAAATGCTTGCCACCATCCTTTGTCACTTACACTGTCCTAATCTAGTAAAGTATTTGCTGCCATCCTTTGTCACATACACTGTCCTATTCTAGGTAAATACTTTGTGCCATCCTTTGTCACATACACTGTCCTATTCTAGGTAAATACTTGCTGCCATCATTTTAACACACACTGTCATATTCTAGACATGATTACTTTGTGGTATCCTTTGTCACTAAAACTGTCCTCTTCTTGTTAAATACTTGCTGCCATCCCTTGTCACACACACTGTCCTACTCTAGTTAAATACTTGCTGCCACCCTTTATCACTTACTCTGTCCTATTCTAGCTGAATACTTGGTGCCATCCTTTGTCACATACACTTTCCTGTTCTAGGTAAATACTTGGTGCCATCCTTTGTCACACACTCTGTCCTATTCTATTTAAATACATGGTGCCATCGTTTGTCACTTACACTGTCATATTCTAGTTAAATACTACTGCCATCCTTTGTCACTTACACTACCCTATTCTAGTTAAATACTTGCTGCCATCCTTTGTCACAAACACTGTCCTATTCTAGATAAATTCTTGCTGCCATTTTTGTCACATACACTGTACTATTCTAGTTAAATACTTGCTAGCATCCTTTGTCACTTACACTGTCTTATTCTAGGTAAATATTTGCTGCCATCCTTTTGTGACATACACTGTCCTCTTCAAGCTAAATACTTGCTGCCATCCTTTGTCACATGCATTGTCCTATTATAGGTAAATACTTGGTACCATCCTTTCTCATCTTTCACTGTCCTATTCTAGTTAAATATTTGGTGCCAGCCTTTGTCACACGCACTATCATATTCTAGGTAAATACTACTGCCATCCTTTGCCCCTTACACTACCCTATTCTAGTTAAATACTTGCTACCATCCTTTGTCATTTACATTGTCCTATTCTAGATACATACTTGCCACCATCCTTGGTCACTTACACTGTCCTATTCTAGTTAAATACTAGCTGCCATCCTTTGTCACATACACTGAATACGTCACTAACACTGTCCTCTATTCTAGTAAAATATTTGCTGCCGTTCTTTGTCACATACACTGTCCTATTCTAGGTAAATACTTGGTGCCATCCTTTGTCACTTACACTGTCCTATTCTTGTTAAATATTTGGTGCCATCCTTTGTCACTTACACTGTCCTATTTTTGTTAAATATTTGGTGCCATCCTTTGTAACACACACTGCCATATTCTAGACATAATTACTTTGTTGCATCCTTTGTCACACACACTGTCATAATCTAGTTAAATACTTGGTGCCATCCTTTGTCACATACACAGACGTATTCTAGGTAAATACTTAGTGTCATCATTTGTCACATACACTGACCTATTCAAGGTAAATACTTGCTGCCTTCCTTTGTCACTTACACTGTCCTCTTCCTTTGTTAAATACTTGTTGTCATCATTTGTCACATACACTGTTCTATTCTAGGTAAATACTTGCTGCCATCATTTTAACACACACACTGTCATATATTCTAGACATGATTACTTTGTGGTATCCTTTGTCACTAAAACTGTCCTCTTCTTGTTAAATACTTGCTGCCATCCCTTGTCACACACACTGTCCTACTCTAGTTAAATACTTGCTGCCACCCTTTATCACTTCTACTCTGTCCTATTCTAGCTGAATACTTGGTGCCATCCTTTGTCACATACACTTTCCTGTTCTAGGTAAATACTTGGTGCCATCCTTTTGTCACACACTCTGTCCTATTCTATTTAAATACATGGTGCCATCGTTTGTCACTTTACACTGTCATATTCTAGTTAAATACTTGCTACTGCCATCCTTTGTCATAAATGCTTACACTACCCTATTCTAGTTAAATACTTGCTGCCATCCTTTGTCACAAACACTGTCCTATTCTAGATAAATTCTTGCTGCCATTTTTGTCACATACACTGTACTATTCTAGTTAAATACTTGCTAGCATCCTTTGTCACTTACACTGTCTTATTCTAGGTAAATATTTGCTGCCATCCTTTGTGACATACACTGTCCTCTTCAAGCTAAATACTTGCTGCCATCCTTTGTCACATGCATTGTCCTATTATAGGTAAATACTTGGTACCATCCTTTCTCATCTTTCACTGTCCTATTCTAGTTAAATATTTGGTGCCAGCCTTTGTCACACGCACTATCATATTCTAGGTAAATACTACTGCCATCCTTTGCCCCTTACACTACCCTATTCTAGTTAAATACTTGCTACCATCCTTTGTCATTTACATTGTCCTATTCTAGATACATACTTGCCACCATCCTTGGTCACTTACACTGTCCTATTCTAGTTAAATACTAGCTGCCATCCTTTGTCACATACACTGAATACGTCACTAACACTGTCCTCTATTCTAGTAAAATATTTGCTGCCGTTCTTTGTCACATACACTGTCCTATTCTAGGTAAATACTTGGTGCCATCCTTTGTCACTTACACTGTCCTATTCTTGTTAAATATTTGGTGCCATCCTTTGTCACTTACACTGTCCTATTTTTGTTAAATATTTGGTGCCATCCTTTGTAACACACACTGCCATATTCTAGACATAATTACTTTGTTGCATCCTTTGTCACACACACTGTCATAATCTAGTTAAATACTTGGTGCCATCCTTTGTCACATACACAGACGTATTCTAGGTAAATACTTAGTGTCATCATTTGTCACATACACTGACCTATTCAAGGTAAATACTTGCTGCCTTCCTTTGTCACTTACACTGTCCTCTTCTTGTTAAATACTTGTTGTCATCATTTGTCACATACACTGTTCTATTCTACATGAATACTTGTTGTCCTTCCTTTGTCAAATGCACTGTCCTATTCCAGATAAATACTTTCCGCCACCCCTTGTCACAAACACTGCCCTATTCTAGTTAAATACTTGCTGCCGTCCTTTGTCACATACACTGTCCTATTCTAGATAAGTACTTGCATCCATCCTTTGTCACTTACTCTGTCCTATTCTAGCTAATTACCTGCTGCCATCCTTCGTCACATACACTTTCCTATCCTCGGTAAATACTTGGTGCCATCTTTTGTCACTTACACTGTAAATTTCCAGGTAAATACTTGCTACCATCAAGTCACATACACTGTCCTATTCTAGCTAATTACTTGCTGCCATCCCTTGTCAATTACACTGTCCTATTCTAGGTAAATACTTCGAGCCATCTTTTGTCACATACACTGTCCTATTCTAGCTATATACTTGGTGCCATCCTTTTTCACTTTCACGGTCCTATTGTGCCATACTTGGTGCCATCCGTTGTCAAACACACTGTCATAATCTAGTTAAATACTTGGTGCCATAATTTGTCACATACACTGTCCTATTCTAGATAAATACTTGCTGCCATCCTTCGTCACATACACTTTCTAATTCTCGGCAAATACTTGGTGCCATCTTTTGTCACTTACACTGTCCTTTTCCAGGTAAATACTTGCTACCATCAAGACACATACACTGTCCTATTCTAGCTAATTACTTGTTGCCATCCCTTGTCACTTACACTGTCCTATTCTAGCTAATTACTTGGTGCCATCCTTCGTGACTTACACTGTCCTATTTCAGGTAAATACTTCCTATCATCAAGTCACATACACTGTCCTATTCTAGCTAGTTACTTGCTGCCATCCCTTGTCAATTACACTGTCATATTCTAGGTAAATACTTGGTGCCATCTTTTGTCACTTACACTGTCCTATTCTAGGTAAATACTTGGAGCCATTTTTTGTCACATGCACTGTCCTATTCTAGCTATATACTTGGTGCCATCCTTTTTCACTTTCACGGTCCTATTGTTGGTAAATACTTGGTGCCATCCGTTGTCAAACACACTGTCATAATCTAGCTAAATGCTTGGTGCCATAATTTGTCACATACACTGTCCTATTCTAGTTAAATACTTGCTGCCATCCTTTGTAACATACACTGCTCTATTCCTGTTAAATACTTGCTGCCATCCTTTGTCATTTACACTGTCTTATTCTAGATAAATACTTTCTGCCATCCTTTGACACTTTCACTGTCCTATTCTAGGTAAATACTTGGTGCCATCTTTTGTCACTTACAATAGCCTATTCTAGGTAGATGCCTGCTGCCATCCTTTGTCACATACACTGTCCTATTCTAGGTAAATACTTGGTGCCATCCTTTGTCATATACACTGTCCTATTCAAGGTAAATACTTGGTGCCATCTTTTGTCACTTACACTGTCCTCTTCTTCTTAAATACTTGCTGTCATCCTTTGGCATTTGCACTGTCCTATTCTACATAAATACTTTCTGCCATCCTTTGAGACTTTCACAGTATTATTCTAGTTCAATTCTTGATACCATCCTGTGTCACTTACACTGTCCTATTCTGGCTAAATACTTGCTACCATCCTTTGTCACATACACTGTCCTCTTCTAGCTAATGACTTGGTGCCATCCTTTGTCACATACACTGTCCTATTCTAGATAAATACTTGGTGCCAGCCTTTGTCACATACACTGTCTTATTATAGGTAAATACTTGATGCCATCCTTTGTCACATACACTGTGTCCT
The DNA here is from genome assembly GCF_003918875.1 of Haliotis rubra. Classification (NCBI taxonomy): domain Eukaryota; kingdom Metazoa; phylum Mollusca; class Gastropoda; order Lepetellida; family Haliotidae; genus Haliotis; species Haliotis rubra. The sequence continues at coordinate 82,101 of NW_025765260.1, forward strand.
ATTCTAGTGAAATACTTGCTGGCATCCTTTGTCACACACTGACATATTCTAGATAAATACTTGCTGCCATCCTTTGTCACACACCCTGTCCTCTTCTAGTTAAATACTTGATGCCATCCTTTGTCACTGTCACTGTCATATTCTAGTTAAGTACTTGCTACCATCCTTTGTCACATGCACTGTCCTATTCTAGGTAATTACTTGGTGCCAACCTTTGTCACATATACTGTCCTATTCCAGGTAAATACTTGCTACCTTCATTTGTCACATATACTGTCCTATTCTAGCTAATTACTTGCTGCCATCTATTGTCACTTACACTGTCCTATTCTAGTTAATTAATTGGTGCCATCCTTTGTCACTTACACTGTCCTATTCTAGTTAATTACTTGGTGCCATCCTTTGTCACATACACTGTCCTATTCTAGGTACATACTTGCTGCCACCTTTTGTCACATACACTGTGCTATTCTAGGTAAATACTTGATGCCATCATTTGTCACATACACTGTGCTATTCTAGTCAAATACTTGCTGCCATCCCTTGTCACTTACACTGTCCTATTCTAGGTAATTAATTGCTGCCATCCTTTGTCACTTACACTGTCCTATTCTACATAAATACTTGCTACCATCCTTTTTCACATATACTGTTCTATTCTAGCTAATTACTTGCTGCCATCCTTTGTCACATACACTGTCCTATTCTAGCTAATTACTTGCTGCCATCCTTTGTCACTTACACTGTCCTATTCAAGGTAAATACTTGCTACCATCCTTTGTCACATATACTGTTCTATTCTAGCTAATTACTTGCTGCCATCCTTTGTCACATACACTGCCCTATTCTAGCTAATTATTTGCTGCCATCCTTTGTCACTTACACTGTCCTATTCTAGGTAAATACTTGGTGCCATCCTTTGTCACTTACACTGTCCTATTCTAGATAAATACTTGCTGCCATCCCTTGTCACTTACAATGTCATATTCTAGGTTTAATCTGTATTCCCACATTTGCGCCTTTGTTTCTTCATATAGTTTATTTTTCACTTATTTAGGTGTTTAATCCTATGGTCGGTCCTATATTTGTTGACGTGCTTAATCCTTTGGTTAGTCCTATATTTGTTCACGTGCTTAATCCTATGGTTAGTCGTATATTTGTTGACGTGCTTAATCCTATGGTCAGTCCTATATATCTTCTCGTGCTTAATCCGATGGTGGGGCCTATATTTCTTCATGTGCTTAGTCATATGGTCATTCCTATGCTTGGTCACGTGCTTAATCCTATGGTCTGTCCTATATTTGTTCACGTTCTTAATCCTATGGTCGGTTTTATATTTGTTGACGTGCTTAATCCTATGGCCAGTCCTAAATTTGTTCGCGTGCTTAATCCTATAGTCAGTCCTATATTTCTTCTCGTGCTTAATCCTATGGTGGGGCCTATATTTCTTCACGTGCTTAGTCATATGGTCATTCCTATGCTTGGTCACGTGCTTAATCCTATGGTCTGTCCTATATTTGTTCACGTTCTTAATCCTATGGCCGGTCTTATATTTGTTGACGTGCTTAATCCTATGGCCAGTCCTAAATTTGTTCGCGTGCTTAATCCTATAGTCAGTCCTATATTTCTTCTCGTGCTTAATCCTATGGTGGGGCCTATATTTCTTCACGTGCTTAGTCATATGGTCATTCCTATGCTTGGTCACATGCTTAATCCTATGGTCTGTCCTATATTTGTTCACGTTCTTAATCCTATGGTCGGTCCTATATTTGTTGACGTGCTTTATCCTATGGTCACTCCTATATTTGTTCACGTGCTTAATCCTATTGTCTGTTCTATATTTATTCACGTGCTTAATCCTATTGTCATTCCTATATTTGTTCACGTGCTTAATCCCATTGACAGTCCTCTATTTGTTGACGTGCTTAATCCTATGGACAGTCCTATATTTGTTCACGTGCTTAATCCTATGGTCAGTCGTATATTTGTTGACGTGCTTAATCCTATTGTCAGTCCTATATTTGTTCACGTGCTTAATCCCATGGACAGTGCTATAATTGTTCACGTGCTTAATCCTATGGTCAGTCGTATATTTGTTGACGTGCTTAATCCGATGGTGGGGCCTATATTTCTTCACGTGCTTAGTCATATGGTCATTCCTATGCTTGGTCACGTGCTTAATCCTATGGTCGGTCCTATATTTGTTGACGTGCTTAATCTTATGGTCAGTCCTAAATTTGTTCACGTGCTTAATCCTATGGTCAGTCCTAAATTTGTTCACGTGCTTAATCCTATGGTCGGTCCTATATTTGTTCACGTGCTTAATCCTATGGTCAGTCCTTAATTTGTTCACGTGCTTAATCCTATGGTCGGTCCTAAATTTGTTCACGTGCTTAATCCTATGGTCAGTCCTATGATTGGCCACATGCTTAATCCTATGGTCGGTCCTATATTAGGTCACGTGTTTAGTCCAATGGTCAGTTCTATAATGGGTCACGTGCTTAATCCTAGTCAAGTCAAGTGAAAAAGGTTTATTGTACAAAAGGCCTCCGTCCCATATACAAGAGAGTATGTACATATCATACTGTTACACACAGGAATTAACACGTTCTTTAAACAGTTCATTTCTTTTAACTTGTGCATATTTGATATATAGTGAAAGGTTAAATATATGGGATTCGTTCTTAGTCGTTAACATATATACGAAAGCTTTCAATGGCGGCATCCCTATCAAATAATCTTTAATATATTTCTTTCGAAGGTCACTATAAAATGGACAGACGAACACAAAGTGAATTTCATTTTCTATTTCCATATCGCATAACTGACAGATTCGTTTCGATTTTGCAATGGAATTTCCTTCATTTACAAAAAGATCTAACAAACCTAGCCGATATTTAATAAAATGTTTCCTTAAAATTTCCGTCGTGAGTATTGAAAAATACATTTCTGGTTGAAGGAAGGTCTTGAAAGTTCTATAATAAGCATATCGTGAACTATCTTCTAAAGTGGAATGCCATTCCTGGTAAAACATATTATCAGACCGAGTTCCAAATTACTTAAGAAACATGTCTACACTTCCAACTGACTGACATAACCATATAAAACCATAACCATGGGAAAATAAAAGATTCCTTATATCCGATACCCATGTAATTTTCCCCATGTTATCTAAAGTATGTTATAAGCTACTGTGGGGAGACGTTGCTCGGGCATATGAAGAGGTTTGAACCAATATTTTAAACATGTAATTTGGGAATTAATATATAATTGGTGTCTACTGCATTCACCATATACCATGCAATTTGGTGTAGAGGATCCAACACAAATAATTTGTTTACATGCTAATAAGTGGACCTTCTCCAAACATTCATACCGCTGAAATCCCCATACTTCCGAACCATATAATAGCATTGGTTGTATCTGGGTATCAAAGAGCTTAAAGAATATATTAGGTGACATGGTCCCAACTTTGTGGACAATAGACATTACACTTATTAAAGCTTTCTTTGCTCGCAATAATACATCTATGGTACATTTTTTCAAGTTCATTGTGTGTGAAAACCAGATTCCTAAATATGAATAATGATCAACTACACTGACTAAATGACCATCAAAAAAACATCTTTCTTTCAGCGCTATTGGAGCACCTTTCCTGAGGATCCAGATTTTAGTTTTGTCTAGATTCACTGATGATTTCCATTCTCTTGTGTATGTATTTAGAATATTTAGTTGTCTTTGGAGACCAACCACAGTATCTGACACTAAAATGACATCGTCTGCAAAAAGTAACATCAAAACTTCTATTAAGTCTGGAAACATTTGGATACCATGTTTACCATTTGAAGCTATTTCAGTATATACTAAGCAGCAAAAGAAACGTCAGTTTGGAATTTCCCTTCGCAGAAACGGATAACTGTAAACTCATTTAATGTTTTGATTGGATATTTTTGACAACATCACCAACTTTACCTCAGCAAAGACATTCCTTCATAAACCCAGAATGGAACCCAGGAAATGGTCTAAAAAACACAACCTGATCTCGGAGATGGTATGGTGTTCTCCATGTTTTTCATGCAACTCAAGCTTCACGTGCTGTTCACAAGGACCGGCCCTATAAAATGCACCCCCAAACCTGGTTGAAACATTCACATTACAACGTCAGCAGGATGCCGCGACTCACGACAGCTAAGAGGAACCAGGCGCTAGGAAGACTTGAAGCTGGCCACAGTGCACAAGCCGTTGCCAGTCACTTCTAGGTCAACGTTCGGACCATCTACAGGCTGCAGCAACGTTTCCAGCAACACCACAAATGATCGACACCAAGGGTGACCACAAGACGACAAGACCGCCACTTTGGGCGACAGCGTGTACAGAATCCCTTCATGCAGACATCCGAAACAGCACGCCAGACAATGGGAACACACGGAATCAGTACTGATACAGTACGCCGACGTCTTAACAGCGGGAACCTCCATTGCCGTAGACCTTTCCGTGGACCTATCCTCACCCGTCGCCATCGGCGTGAACGTCTACAGTTTGCCCTACAACACCAAAACTGGCGATACAGGCAATGGCGAACTGTTCTGTTCTCAGATGAGAGTCGGTACTGCGTATCAACTGCAGATGTCAGAACAAGAATATGGCGACGACGTGGCCAGCGTTACTCAGACCAATGTGTGACTCGTGGGGAGGTGCAAGTGGTATGGGGTGGAATAGGCCTGAACCAGAGAGTGGGTCCTGTGGTGTTCCAGAACTGTCGTCCAGGAAGAAGAGGCGGCATCACAGTGGTGCGTTACATCGACCAAGCTCTCAGACCCCACATCATACCACATTTCAACGTCACCGGAACAACATTTTCCAGCATGATAACGCCAGGGCCCATACTGCCAGAGCTACACGGGACTTCCCACAGCGGAACGGGGTCAACATTATGCAGTGACCAGCCCTTAGTCCTGATTTAAACCCAATTGAACATCTTCGGGATGAAATTCAAAGGAGACTGAATAATGTCGTACCAAGGCATTGGTATGTCATACAGTCGATTTATTGCGCCAGGCCTTCTCAGAGTGTGGTTCCAGGTGCCAATGGTCTTCACCAATCGATTGGACTCCATGCATAGACGCTGTGCTGCAGTTATTGCCGCTCGTGGTGGTCACACTAGATACTGAAGTCAAGGGTCTGAATGGACTACAACGTTCATGTAATGTCTTGAAATTGAGCTGAGTTGTTCATTGATGTGTCAAGATATTGTTCGTCATATGAGCGAAATATTCTCAAGTACGACGTAAAACCCAGTTTCACATCACCTCAAGATATTGTACACAAAAATGTTTTTGATCCACTTATTATGTCCATTTCTGTAATGATGGATTACAGTGCCTATCTAATTTTGAATTCGTACTGACGTTGTTATTTGTTTTTTTGCTGCTGAGTATATAATTCATTAATGAAAAGTGCAAATAAGTCAGGACTCAAAATACAGCCTTGTCTTAATCCTGTGGCCGGCCATATACTTGGTCACACTCGAGTTCCATGTGTATTGTCCTTCTTTCCTAACCAACGATGTCTAACCAATTGTGTCTTTCCTCACATTATCATTACTTACTGTTCTCAAGACTGACTTGAAATACCGTCTTCAGATACATTCACACGGGGACATATATAATCATATCAGACACAAAAAAAACACCCGAAACACAATCTGCAATAAGCAGAATCGTTGGCAGTCCCACACCTTGTGTTCACAGAAATCCTCAGTTTGATACTCAGCAAGATATACTCCCATACCGAGTGTTCACAGATATCCTCAGCTTGATAGTCAGCAAGATATAGTCCATACCGAGTGTTCACAGATATCCTCAGTTTGATAGTCAGCAAGATATAGTCCATACCGAGTGTACACAGATATCCTCAGCTTGATAGTCAGCAAGATATAGTCAATACCGAGTGTTCAGTTGGATAGTCGGCATATTATCCAGATGTATAAAGAGAGCGTTTTACATGGCCAAGTGATACATTGATTGCTCCAGCCACATACCGTCCTATAGGAGACATTTCCTGATGGTGAAAGATAACGTCCTATAGAAGACATTTCCTGATGGTGAAAGATAACGTCCTATAGGAGACATTTCCTGATGGTAAAAGATAACGTCCTATAAGACATATCTCCTGATGGTAAAAGATAACGTTCTATAGGAAACATTTCCTGATGGTGAAAGATAACGTCCTATAGGAAACATTTCCTGATGGTGAAAGATAACGTCCTATAGGGGACATTTTCTGATGGTGAAAGATAACGTCCTACGGGAGACATTTCCTGATGGTGAAAGATAACGTCCTATAGGAGACATTTCCTGATGGTGAAAGATAACGTCCTATAGGAGACATTTCCTGATGGTGAAAGATAACGTCCTATAGGAGACATTTCCTGATGGTGAAAGATAACGTTCTATAGGAGACATTTCCTGATGGTGAAAGATAACGTTCTATAGGAGACATTTCCTGATGGTGAAAGATAACGTCCTATAGGAGACATTTGCTGATGGTGAAAGATAACGCCCTATAGGAGACATTTCCTGATGGTAAAAGATAACGTCCTATAGGAGACATTTCCTGATGGTGAAAGATAACGTCCTATAGGAGACATTTCCTGATAGTGAAAGATAACGTTCTATAGGAGACATTTCCTGATGGTGAAAGATAACGTCCTATAGGAGACATTTCCTGATGGTGAAAGATAACGTCCTATAGGAGACATTTCCTGATGTTGAAAGATAACGTCCTATAGGAGACATTTCCTGATGGTGAAAGATAACGTCCTATAGGAGACATTTCCTGATGGTGAAAGATAACGTCTGATAGGAGACATTTCCTGATGGTGAAAGATAACGTCCTATAGGAGACAGTTCCTGGTGGTAAAAGATAACGTCCTATAGGAGACATTTCCTGATGGTGAAAAATAACGTCCTATAGGGGACATTTCCTGATGGTGAAAGATAACGTTCTATAGGAGACATTTCCTGATGGTGAAAGATAACGACCTATAGGAGACATTTCGCAATGGTGAAAGATAACGTCCTATAGGAGACATTTCCTGATGGTAAAAGATAACGTCCTATAGGAGACATTTCCTGATGGTGAAAGATAACGTCCTATAGGAGACATTTCCTGATGGTGAAAGATAACGTCCTATAGGAGACATTTCCTGATGGTGAAAGATAACGTTCTATAGGAGACATTTCCTGATGGTAAAAGATAACGTCCTATAGGAAACATTTCCTGATGGTGAAAGATAACGTCCTATAGGAGACATTTCCTGATGGTGAAAGATAACGTCCGATAGGAGACATTTCCTGATGGTGAAAGATAACGTTCTATAGGAGACATTTCCTGATGGTAAAAGATAACGTCCTATAGGAGACATTTCCTGATGGTGAAAGATAACTTCCTATAGGGGACATTTCCTGATGGTAAAAGACAACGTCCTATAAGAGACATTTCCTGATGGTGAAAGATAACGTCCTATAGGAGACATTTCCTGATGTTGAAAGATAACGTCCTATAGGAGACATTTCCTGATGGTGAAAGATAACGTCCTATAGGAGACATTTCCTGATGGTGAAAGATAACGTCCTATAGGAGACAGATTCCCATTTGATGGTAAAAGATAACGTCCTATAGGAGACATTTCCTGATGTTGAAAAATAGCGTCCTAAAGGAGACATTTCCTAATGGTGAAAGATAACGTCCTATAGGAGACATTTCCTGATAGTGAAAGATAACGCCCTATAGGAGACATTTCCTGATGGTGAAAGATAACGTCCTATAGGAGACAGTTCCTGATGGTAAAAGATAACGTCCGATAGGAGACATTTCCTGATGGTGAAAGATAACGTTCTATAGGAGACATTTCCTGATGGTGAAAGATAACGTCCTATAGGAGACATTTCCTGATGGTGAAAAATAACGTCCTATAGGAGACATTTCCTAATGGTGAAAGATAACATCCTATAGGAGACATTTCCTGATAGTGAAAGATAACGCCCTATAGGAGACATTTCCTGATGGTGACAGATAACGTCCTATAGGAGACATTTCCTGATGTTGAAAGATAACGTCCTATAGGAGACATTTCCTGATGGTGAAAGATAACGTCCTGTAGGAGACATTTCCTGATGGTGAAAGATAACGTCCTATAGGAGACATTTCCTGATGGTGAAAGATAACGTCCTATAGGAGACATTTCCTGATGGTAAAAGTTAACGTCCTATAGGAGACATTTCCTGATGGTAAAAGATAACGTCCTATAGGGGACATTTCCTGATAACGTTTTATATGATCACACGAGGCTTGGTTGATGGATCCGTTCTTGAGAATGATTTGATACACATCCTGATGGAGAGAGCTAACGTTCTATATGACCACATGATACAGTCATTGATAGAAAGAGATACGTTTTTATATGGCCACGAGGTATCGCCTGGTTGGGATAGATACGTTTTATATGCCCACGTGATAACTGTCCTGTTTGAGAGAGATAAACCGATTTCTCAACACGACACAGGCTATAACAGCAATAAAGTCGTTCTGCTTGTGTAATTACACACAAGTTCAAAGGTTGGGGGCTATCAATGCATGAAGTACATTTAACGTGGATATTATGATTGCTGCTCCTCCGGTGCCCGTTGTGTATGCTGGCAATGAAACACACGGTCAAGACACGCACAAATCACTACATTGTGTGATATGTTTCTGTAGGGTCTTACGTGATAAGGACTTGACATGTCGACGACAGCAGTTAACGATGTATCTTCTGTGAATGCCCATTTAACAATTTCTTAAAATCAATCAATCCGATACCAGAAACTATTTCTGGCGCCGCCGAGACAAGTTAGGGTCGGTGTAAATGCTGTGAAAGTGCCGATGATTATTCCGTGTTGTTGAGGTTGACGACATTATGGATTTAACCTACGGCTACGTGTCATATACTGCTGTTTGGCATGCATAGGATGATAAACATTGGATTTGGGAATCTTGTATTTCCTCTGTTTGGGATTATTGATAGTTTAGCCTCATGCTGTTTATACTTCGTCATAAACTTCACAAGTTTGTTAACTATAAGGACTAGTTCAAGGACTGGGACATTCAGGATGTTATGTTATTGATCAGGTCCAGGGAAAACAGTTTTACAATTTGAGTTCCAAGCATTTTCCTCGCCGAGTCTGCTTGGACATCTCATTGTCGGGGCTTACCAAATCAATGCTCATTTTGTATAAATGTCCACGAGGCATTTAACAGCAAACACTTGAAGTACACTGATCCACAGAGACAACAACAACAATGGCCATACCGCGCCCATCTGAATCAGGCCAAACAAAACAAGTCTGAAGAGTTTCGGGATGTAGCCCACGCTTCAACAAGGAGTAACATTATACCGTGAAACCTCAGTATCTGGACTCTCACGGATAAAAGTCACCAGGTGTCCCCGCAAGCTGCTGGTTAATCGTCTGACTTTCATCATCTGCCGATCCTGCTGCAGTGCATGGGTCAGTTCAATCAGGGTTGGAGCTGGAGGGTCTCTCACGTGTCGGCAAAGGTAATCCCAGAGGTGCTTATTTGGGTTCAGATCAAGGCTGCTCATTATTTTTCGAAATTGGATTTGAAATGATGTGGGTCTTAATTAATACTCATGTGTACATATGAAATACGTAGAAGATGATTCAATTAAATATGTTCCATCGAAAACTAGCCTTGGTGTTAAAGCGTAGACCTGCTCTGGTGTAAATGTTTGATCTCGGCAAGTCCTTTGGGTAACATGAGAATCATTATAGACCCCAACTGCATATGACATGTCCCAAAACAATTGAATTATATCAGGAAATACTGTAATTATAAAGAGACAGGAGTTAACGGCCGGGTTTTACAGCCAGTGACCATGGTCATTTGTATGAATAGACAACACATAGAGAAATGTTTTGCTGTGTTTCTCGCAGGCGGAAAGATACATTAGCAGACGTCAGTGGTACAGCTGAAATAAGGCATCCATGCTCGGTATCAATACAGTGAATTCAATATATCTATACACGTATTGCGCATAATAGATCAAAGGTCTCTTTGGTTGGTTTTAGTAAACATACCCAAGGGTATTCACATAATGGCATTCGCAAAGACATAGATGTTTTGGCATACCAGTTCACTGCAATTTCAATTTCAATCCCAGAGACGCCCTGAACATGATCCTTGGATTGTTTTCATTATTGGTATATATTCTACAGCCCTACCTTTCAAAAGCAGTAAACACATACCAGTAGCTTTGAACAGGAGTAGACCCATACCCGTAGCTTTGAACAGGAGTAGACCAATTACTTTCAACAGCTTCCGGGTCATACACGTGGTCTTCAACAGCACTAGACCTATATACGTGGTCTTCAACAGCACTAAACTCATATACGTAGGCCTCAAAGTCACTACACTAAAATACACGTGGCACCAGACCCACATACATGGCCTTCAACAGCACTAGATTCATACACGTGGCCTTAAACAGCAACTGACCTATATACGTGATCTCCGACAGGTCAAGACTAAAATCCACGTGGCCTTCAACATCACTAGACCTATACACGTGGCCTTCAACATCACTAGACCCATACACTTGGTCTTCAAAAGCTCTAGACCCATACACGTGATCTTCAACAGCACTTGACCCATACACATCATCTTCAACAGCACTACACTCATACACGTAATCTTCAACAGCACTAAACCCATATACGTGATCTTCAACATCACTAGACCCATACACGTTATCTTCAACATCACTAGACCTATACACGTGATCTTCAACAACACTAGACCCATACACGTGATCTTCAACATCACTAGACCCATACACGTGGTCATCAACACGGTGCCGTCACCTGCAGTATCACGCCAAAGACAGTGTTTTAACGTAAACTGTCCTGTAGGCGTCGTTAAACCCACTTCCAATACAAACGTTACTCACCAGACTAAAAGTATTTTAAACTTACAATCTGATAGGTAAGAACCGCCAGAAATGTCCATACATGGTGTAATTGTATTATTACGCAGTGAATGCCTCGTCATCACATCGAAACAGTACAGTCTCTTGAATTACATGTAATGGCGCACGGTGCCATCTTTTTATTGAGGTAATGGTGTCGGGCCAAGCGAACACTACCCTGAAGATGTGATGCTACAGTGTCGTGATGAGTTTCCCATGGACATAAGAGCCTGCACGAATACCAGGATGCAATTGTCTATCCATAGAATTGATGTTCTGAGAACAACCTGTGGAGATACAGCATGTAGATGAGCCAGCCTCTAATGGCACAGTTTTCCCAGCCATTAGTTGCACTTCACCGATAAATCCTTCACGTATGCCTAAATTAGCACATGCTTAATCTCTCTCTTTATAATGACCCGAGCACAGTCCTCATACATGGCAGATGGACGCTCTCCTTCCCCATTAGCCTTTTAAATCGGAGTAGGCGTAAAGGAAGGACACGACCTTCGGTTAATCTCTCTTACTCGTCGTCTAGAAATCTGTGTTCGTTACGCAAACGACGCATTGACATACTTCCGCCTGGAGGTATGCTGCAAAAAAACTCTTTAAACCCGAAACACAAACCTTGTATCTTTACTGTTTGATGCGTTTAGGTTCCAGGTTTTGTATAACAGAGAAAAGCAGTTAGGATCTATAGGTGTATGAACTTGTACATGGGATTATCCAGCCTGGGGGTGGGGAGGTGGTGGGGGTCGAGGTTGTTAGTAATGTCGGCGGAACTTGACAATGATCAGGACGACGATGTCATAGAAGAACATATACTCTTCTCGTTCATTACAAGTAAGCTGTCCCTTCCGTGGCTTCCAACTGTTCAACATGTTAATTAGATGTTAATCCTCAGATATTCTCTGAGGAGGGGACCTGAATGTACTACTCTCCAGTGTACTACTCGTATGTTGCCATGTGATGAAGGGAACCTCAAAATGTAACACTTGCTGAATGTATTACTCTCCATTGTACTACTCGTATGTTGCCATGTGATGAAGGGGACCTCAAAATGTAGCACTTGCTGAATGTACTACTCTCAATTGTACTACTCGTATGTTGCCATTCGATGAAGGGGACCACAACATATAACACTTGCTGAATGTACGACTGTCCATTGTACTACTCGCATGTTGCCTTGTGATGAAGAGGACCATAACATATAACACTTGCTGAATGTACTACCATCCATTGTACTACTCGTATGTTTCCATGTGATGAAGAGGACCATAACATATAACACTTGCTGAATGTACTACCCTCTATTGTACTACTCGTATGTTGCCATGTGATGAAGGGGACCATAACATATAACACTTGCTGAATGTACTACCCTCCATTGTACTACTCGTATGTTGCCATGTGATGAAGGGGACCTCAAAATGTAACACTTGCTGAATGTACTACTCTCCATTGTACTACTCGTATGTTGCCATGTGATGAAGGGGACCATAAAATGTAACACTTGCTGAATGTACTACCCTCCATTGTACTACTCGTATGTTGCCATGTGATGAAGGGGACCTCAAAATGTAACACTTGCTGAATGTACTACCCTCCAGTGTACTACTCGTATGTTGCCATGTGATGAAGGGGACCATAACATATAACACTGGCTGAATGTACTACTCTCCATTGTACTACTCGTATGTTGCTATGTGATGAAGGGGACCTCAAAATGTAACACTTGCTGAATGTACTACTCTCCATTGTACTACTCGTATGTTGCCATGTGATGAAGGGGACCTCAAAATGTAGCACTTGCTGAATGTACTACCCTCCATTGTACTACTCGTATGTTGCCATGTGATGAAGGGGACCACAAAATGTAACACTTGCTGAATGTACTTCTCTCCAGTGTACTACTCGTATGTTGCCATGTGATGAAGGGGACCATAACATATAACACTTGCTGAATGTACTACTGTCCATTGTACTACTCGTATGTTGCCATGTGATGAAGGGGACCATAACATATAACACTTGCTGAATGTACTACTGTCCATTGTACTACTCGTATGTTGCCATGTGATGAAGGGGACCACAAAATGTAACACTTGCTGAATGTACTTCTCTCCAGTGTACTACTCGTATGTTGTCATGTGATGAAGGGGACCATAACATATAACACTTGCTGAATGTACTACCCTCCATTGTACTACTCGTATGTTGCCATGTGATGAAGGGGACCACAACATATAACACTTGCTGAATGTACTTCTCTCCAGTGTACTACTCGCATGCTGCTATGTGATGAAGGGGACCATAACATATAACACTTGCTGAATGTACTATCCTCCACTGTACTACTCGCATGCTGCTATGTGATGAAGGGGACCACAATATATAACACTTGCTGAATGTACTATCCTCCATTGTACTAAACGTATGTTATCATGTAATGAAGGGGACCATTACATGTAACACTTACTGAATGTACTACTCTCCATTGTACTACTCGCATGTTGCCATGTGATGAAGGGGACCACAACATGTAACACTTGCTGAATGTACTACTCTCCATTGTACTACTCGTATGTTGCCATGTGATGAAGGGGACCACAACATATAACACTTGCTGAATGTACTACCCTCCATTGTACTACTCGTATGTTGCCATGTGATGAAGGGGACCACAACATATAACACTTGCTGAATGTACTACTGTCCATTGTACTACTCGTATGTTGCTATGTGATGAAGGGGACCTCAAAATGTAACACTTGCTGAATGTACTACTCTCCATTGTACTACTCGTATGTTGCCATGTGATGAAGGGGACCATAACATATAACACTTGCTGAATGTACTACTCTCCATTGTACTACTCGTATGTTGCCATGTGATGAAGGGGACCACAACATATAACACTTGCTGAATGTACTATCCTCCATTGTACTACTCGTATGTTGCTATGTAATGAAGGGGACCATAACATATAACACTTGCTGAATGTACTACCCTCCATTGTACTACTCGTATGTTGCCATGTGATGAAGGGGACCATAACATATAACACTTGCTGAATGTACTACTGTCCACTGTGCTATCTGAATGTTCCTATGCGATGAAGGGGACCTCAAAATGTAACACTTGCTGAATGTACTACTCTCCATTGTACTACTCGTATGTTGCCATGTGATGAAGGGGACCACAAAATATAACACTTGCTGAATGTACTACTCTCCATTGTACTACTCGTATGTTGCTATGTGATGAAGGGGACCTCAAAATGTAACACTTGCTGAATGTACTACTCTCCATTGTACTACTCGTATGTTGCCATGTGATGAAGGGGACCATAACATATAACACTTGCTGAATGTACTTCTCTCCAGTGTACTACTCGCATGCTGCTATGTGATTAAGGGGACCACAATATATAACACTTGCTGAATGTACTATCCTCCACTGTACTACTCGCATGCTGCTATGTGATGAAGGGGACCACAATATATAACACTTGCTGAATGTACTATCCTCCATTGTACTAAACGTATGTTATCATGTAATGAAGGGGACCATTACATGTAACACTTACTGAATGTACTACTCTCCATTGTACTACTCGCATGTTGCCATGTGATGAGGGGGACCACAACATGTAACACTTGCTGAATGTACTACTCTCCATTGTACTACTCGTATGTTGCTATGTAATGAAGGGGACCATAACATATAACACTTGCTGAATGTACTACCCTCCATTGTACTACTCGTATGTTGCTATGTGATGAAGGGGGCCTCAAAATGTAACACTTGCTGAATGTACTACCCTCCATTGTACAACTTGTATGTTGCTATGTGATGAAGGGGTCCTCAAAATGTAACACTTGCTGAATGTACTACTCTCCATTGTACTACTCGTATGTTGCCATGTGATGAAGGGGACCATAACATATAACACTTGCTGAATGTACTACTCTCCATTGTACTACCCGTATGTTGCCATGTGATGAAGGGGACCACAACATGTAACACTTGCTGAATGTACTACTCTCCAGTGTACTACTCGTATGTTGCCATGTGATGAAGGAGACCATAACATATAACACTTGCTGAATGTATTATCCTCCATTGTACTACTCGTATGTTGTCATGTAATGAAGGGGACCACAACATATAACACTTGCTGAATGTACTTCTCTCCAGTGTACTACACGTATGTTGCCATGTGATGAAGGGGACCATAACATATAACACTTGCTGAATGTACTATCCTCCATTGTACTACTCGTATGTTGCCATGTGATGAAGGGGACCACAACATATAACACTTGCTGAATGTACTACTCTCCATTGTACTACTCGTATGTTGCCATGTGATGAAGGGGACCACAACATGTAACACTTGCTGAATGTAGTACTGTCCATTGTACTACTCGTATGTTGCCATGTGATGAAGGGGACCATAACATATAACACTTGCTGAATGTACTACTGTCCATTGTACTACTCGTATGTTGCCATGTGATGAGGGGGACCACAACTTGTAACACTTGCTGAATGTACTACTGTCCATTGTACTACTCGTATGTTGCCATGTGATGAAGGGGACCACCACTTGTAACACTTGCTGAATGTACTACTGTCCATTGTACTACTCGTATGTTGCCATGTGATGAAGGAGACCATAACATATAACACTTGCTGAATGTATTATCCTCCATTGTACTACTCGTATGTTGTCATGTAATGAAGGGGACCACAACATATAACACTTGCTGAATGTACTACTCTCCATTGTACTACTCGTATGTTGCTATGTGATGAAGGGGACGTCAAAATGTAGCACTTGCTGAATGTACTACCCTCCATTGTAATACTCGTATGTTGCCATGAGATGAAGGGGACCATAACATATAACACTTGCTGAATGTAGTACTGTCCATTGTACTACTCGTATGTTGCCATGTGATGAAGGGGACCATAACATATAACACTTGCTGAATGTACTACTGTCCATTGTACTACTCGTATGTTGCCATGTGATGAGGGGGACCACAACTTGTAACACTTGCTGAATGTACTACTGTCCATTGTACTACTCGTATGTTGCCATGTGATGAAGGGGACCACCACTTGTAACACTTGCTGAATGTACTACTCTCCATTGTACTACTCGTATGTTGCCATGTGATGAAGGAGACCATAACATATAACACTTGCTGAATGTATTATCCTCCATTGTACTACTCGTATGTTGTCATGCAATGAAGGGGACCATAACATATAACACTTGCTGAATGTACTTCTCTCCAGTGTACTACCCGTATGTTGCCATGTGATGAGGGGGACCATAACATATAACACTTGCTGTATGTACTATCCTCCATTGTACTACTCGTATGTTGCCATGTAATGAAGGGGACCACAACATATAACACTTGCTGAATGTACTACTCTCCATTGTACTACTCGTATGTTGCTATGTGATGAAGGGGACGTCAAAATGTAGCACTTGCTGAATGTACTACCCTCCATTGTAATACTCGTATGTTGCCATGTGATGAAGGGGACCATAACATATAACACTTGCTGAATGTACTACTCTCCATTGTACTACTCGTATGTTGCCATGTGATGAAGGGGACCATAACATATAACACTTGCTGAATGTACTACTGTCCATTGTACTACTCGTATGTTGCCATGTGATGAAGGGGACCACAAAATGTAACACTTGCTGAATGTACTTCTCTCCATTGTACTACTCGTATGTTGCCATGTGATGAAAGGGACCACAACATATAACACTTGCTGAATGTACTACCCTCCATTGTACTACTCGTATGTTGCCATGTGATGAAGGGGACCATAACATATAACACTTGCTGAATGTACTACTGTCCATTGTACTACTCGTATGTTGCCATGTGATGAAGGGGACCATAACATATAACACTTGCTGAATGTACTACTGTCCATTGTACTACTCGTATGTTGCCATGTGATGAAGGGGACCACAAAATGTAACACTTGCTGAATGTACTACTCTCCAGTGTACTACTCGTATGTTGCTATGTGATGAAGGGACGATAACATATAACACTTGCTGAATGTACTACCCTCCATTGTACTACTCGTATGTTGCCATGTGATGAAGGGGATCACAACATATAACACTTGCTGAATGTACTACTGTCCATTGTGCTACTCGTATGTTGCTATGTGATGAAGGGGACCTCAAAATGAAACGCTTGCTGCTGAATGTACTACTGTCCATTGTGCTACTCGTATGTTGCCATGTGATGAAGGGGACCACAATATATAACACTTGCTGAATGTACTATCCTCCATTGTACTACTCGTATGTTGCCATGTGATGAAGGGGATCACAACATATAACACTTGCTGAATGTACTACTGTCCATTGTTCTACTCGCATTTTGCCATGTGATGAAGGAGACCACAAAATGTGACACTTGCTGAAGGTACTTCTCTCCAGTGTACTACTCGTATGTTGCCATGTGATGAAGGGGACCATAACATATAACACTTGCTGAATGTACTACCCTCCATTGTACTACTCGTATGTTGCCATGTGATGAAGGGGATCACAACATATAACACTTGCTGAATGTACTACTGTCCATTGTACTACTCGTATGTTGCTATGTGATGAAGGGGACCTCAAAATGTAACGCTTGCTGAATGTACTACTGTCCATTGTACTACTCGTATGTTGCTATGTGATGAAGGGGACCTCAATATATAACACTTGCTGAATGTACTATCCTCCATTGTATTAAACGTATGTTATCGTGTAATGAAGGGGACCATTACATGTAACACTTACTGAATGTACTACTCTCCATTGTACTACTCGCATGTTGCCATGTGATGAAGGGGACCACAACAAGTAACACTTGCTGAATGTACTACTCTCCATTGTACTACTCGTATGTTACCATGTGATGAAGGGGGCCTCAAAATGTAACACTTGCTGAATGTACTACTGTCCAGTGTACTACTCGTATGTTGCTATGTGATGAAGAGGACCTCAAAATGTAACACTTGCTGAATGTACTACTGTCCCTTGTACTACTCGTATGTTGCTATGTGATGAAGGGGACCTCAAAATGTAACACTTGCTGAATGTACTACTCTCCATTGTACTACTCGTATGTTGCCATGTGATGAAGGGGACCACAACATATAACACTTGCCGAATGTACTACTCTCCATTGTACTACTCGTATGTTGCTATGTGATGAAGGGGGCCTCAAAATGTAACACTTGCTGAATGTACTACTCTCAATTGTACTACTCGTATGTTGACCGGTGATGAAGGGGACCATAACATATAACACTTGCTGTATGTACTACTGTCCATTTTTAATACTCGTATGTTGCCATGTGATGAAGGGGACCACAACATATAACACTTGCTGAATGTACTACTCTCCATTGTACTACTCGTATGTTGCCATGTGATGAAAGGGACCATAACATATAACACTTGCTGAATGTACTACCCTCCATTGTACTACTCGTATGTTGCCATGTGATGAAGGGGACCATAACATATAACACTTGCTGAATGTACTACTGTCCATTGTACTACTCGTATGTTGCCATGTGATGAAGGGGACCATAACATATAACACTTGCTGAATGTACTACTGTCCATTGTACTACTCGTATGTTGCCATGTGATGAAGGGGACCACAAAATGTAACACTTGCTGAATGTACTTCTCTCCAGTGTACTACTCGTATGTTGCTATGTGATGAAGGGGACGATAACATATAACACTTGCTGAATGTACTACCCTCCATTGTACTACTCGTATGTTGCCATGTGATGAAGGGGATCACAACATATAACACTTGCTGAATGTACTACTGTCCATTGTGCTACTCGTATGTTGCTATGTGATGAAGGGGACCTCAAAATGAAACGCTTGCTGAATGTACTACTGTCCATTGTACTACTCGTATGTTGCTATGTGATGAAGGGGACCACAATATATAACACTTGCTGAATGTACTATCCTCCATTGTACTACTCGTATGTTGCCATGTGATGAAGGGGATCACAACATATAACACTTGCTGAATGTACTACTGTCCATTGTACTACTCGTATGTTGCCATGTGATGAAGGGGACCACAAAATGTAACACTTGCTGAATGTACTTCTCTCCAGTGTACTACTCGTATGTTGCCATGTGATGAAGGGGACCATAACATATAACACTTGCTGAATGTACTACCCTCCATTGTACTACTCGTATGTTGCCATGTGATGAAGGGGATCACAACATATAACACTTGCTGAATGTACTACTGTCCATTGTTCTACTCGCATTTTGCCATGTGATGAAGGAGACCACAAAATGTGACACTTGCTGAAGGTACTTCTCTCCAGTGTACTACTCGTATGTTGCCATGTGATGAAGGGGACCATAACATATAACACTTGCTGAATGTACTACCCTCCATTGTACTACTCGTATGTTGCCATGTGATGAAGGGGATCACAACATATAACACTTGCTGAATGTACTACTGTCCATTGTACTACTCGTATGTTGCTATGTGATGAAGGGGACCTCAAAATGTAACACTTGCTGAATGTACTATCCTCCATTGTATTAAACGTATGTTATCGTGTAATGAAGGGGACCATTACATGTAACACTTACTGAATGTACTACTCTCCATTGTACTACTCGCATGTTGCCATGTGATGAAGGGGACCACAACAAGTAGCACTTGCTGAATGTACTACTCTCCATTGTACTACTCTGTATGTTGCCATGTGATGAAGGGGACCATAACATATAACACTTGCTGAATGTACTTCTCTCCATTGTACTACTCGTATGTTGCCATGTGATGAAAGGGACCATAACATATAACACTTGCTGAATGTACTACTCTCCATTGTACTACTCGTATGTTGCCATGTGATGAAGGGGACCATAACATATAACACTTGCTGAATGTACTACTGTCCATTGTACTACTCGTATGTTGCCATGTGATGAAGGGGACCATAACATATAACACTTGCTGAATGTACTACTGTCCATTGTACTACTCGTATGTTGCCATGTGATGAAGGGGACCACAAAATGTAACACTTGCTGAATGTACTACTCTCCAGTGTACTACTCGTATGTTGCTATGTGATGAAGGGGACCATAACATATAACACTTGCTGAATGTACTACCCTCCATTGTACTACTCGTATGTTGCCATGTGATGAAGGGGATCACAACATATAACACTTGCTGAATGTACTACTGTCCATTGTGCTACTCGTATGTTGCTATGTGATGAAGGGGACCTCAAAATGAAACGCTTGCTGAATGTACTACTGTCCATTGTACTACTCGTATGTTGCTATGTGATGAAGGGGACCACAAAATATAACACTTGCTGAATGTACTATCCTCCATTGTACTACTCGTATGTTGCCATGTGATGAAGGGGATCACAACATATAACACTTGCTGAATGTACTACTGTCCATTGTACTACTCGTATGTTGCCATGTGATGAAGGGGACCCACAAATGTGACACTTGCTGAATGTACTTCTCTCCAGTGTACTACCTCGTATGTTGCCATGTGATGAAGGGGACGATAACATATAACACTTGCTGAATGTACTACCCTCCATTGTACTACTCGTATGTTGCCATGTGATGAAGGGGATCACAACATATAACACTTGCTGAATGTACTACTGTCCATTGTTCTACTCGCATTTTGCCATGTGATGAAGGAGACCACAAAATGTGACACTTGCTGAAGGTACTTCTCTCCAGTGTACTACTCGTATGTTGCCATGTGATGAAGGGGACCATAACATATAACACTTGCTGAATGTACTACTCTCCATTGTACTACTCGTATGTTGCCATGTGATAAAGGGATCACAACATATAACACTTGCTGAATGTACTACTGTCCATTGTACTACTCGTATGTTGCTATGTGATGAAGGGGACCTCAAAATGTAACGCTTGCTGAATGTACTACTGTCCATTGTACTACTCGTATGTTGCTATGTGATGAAGGGGACCTCAATATATAACACTTGCTGAATGTACTATCCTCCATTGTATTAAACGTATGTTATCGTGTAATGAAGGGGACCATTACATGTAACACTTACTGAATGTACTACTCTCCATTGTACTACTCGCATGTTGCCATGTGATGAAGGGGACCACAACAAGTAACACTTGCTGAATGTACTACTCTCCATTGTACTACTCGTATGTTACCATGTGATGAAGGGGGCCTCAAAATGTAACACTTGCTGAATGTACTACTGTCCAGTGTACTACTCGTATGTTGCTATGTGATGAAGGGGACCTCAAAATGTAACACTTGCTGAATGTACTACTGTCCATTGTACTACTCGTATGTTGCTATGTGATGAAGGGGACCTCAAAATGTAACACTTGCTGAATGTACTACTCTCCATTGTACTACTCGTATGTTGCTATGTGATGAAAGGGACCATAACATATAACACTTGCTGAATGTACTACTCTCCATTGTACTACTCGTATGTTGCCATGTGATGAAGGGGACCACAACATATAACACTTGCTGAATGTACTATCCTCCATTGTACTACTCGTATGTTGCCATATGATGAAGGGGACCTCAAAATGTAACACTTGCTGAATGTACTACTGTCCAGTGTACTACTCGTATGTTGCCATATGATGAAGGGGACCTCAAAATGTAACACTTGCTGAATATACTACTGTCCATTGTACTACTCGTATGTTGCTATGTGATGAAGGGGACCACAAAATGTAACACTTGCTGAATGTACTACCCTCCAGTGTACTACTCGTATGTTGCCATGTGATGAAGGGGACCACAACATATAACACTTGTTGAATGTAGTACTCTCAGTTGTCCTACTCGCATGTAGCCATATGATGGAGGGGCACGCTAAGGCGGCCCGAGAGCAACAATCGTTGCAAAGTGACCTGTTGAGCCCTTACAGTGTTAGCTGCCATCCACAAAATACTTTTTTCCGTTGCCAACTGACTTTATAGATTCATGCTTAAAACATTGCTCCTTCTGGAACAACAGTAAATCAATGGTGTTTGCAGCGCATTATCTACCATGAAGTACTAATAACCGGCACATAGTTTCAGTGGAAGGTCCACGTCACGGTCAGTACTTCCGGGAAACACCAGGCTAGACCGAGTACACTCCCTTGTCTCAGCCACACGCCTGTCACCCTGTTTCTGTACTGGAGAATAATGCTTACGTCATATACGTTGGTATATCATGATTAAAAACGCATTGTTATGGAAATATCAAACAATGCATTTATAAAAATTATATGCTGCAAAGCGAACTTAATGATATTTGTTCTGGAAATACCGACAAAGGTTAACCCTGACAGGCTACATGAGTGTCGGAGGCACAACTTGCCTGGGACGGTCGGTGCTGCTGTTTGTACGTGCCATTATTCCACGTGTGATCAGTCCAGCCCAACAAATATACATACCATGTACTTATTAGCCGGGAAAACAACGCCAACTGTAACATATGCCCGGTATGCATTGACGGCTGCGTGTGTTGTGACTACAAGATACTACATACGGGCACTTTTGGACAGTAATGCTGGATTGTAGAACAGGAAGAAACCTAGGTTGCCGCGCTGTTGTACCCGTCTCAAGCTGTGGAATTGTAGATGTTTGATGATGTTTTAGTTTTCTGGGTACCTCTTTGCTCAGTTTATCCGTTTACCCTATTCAAAATTGTCTTCCTCGGTACAGCGAAAGAGGCCCCTTCCACAATCAAAAGAAATTGTTGCTTAACGAGGAAAACGTTTCGTTTATGTCATGAGACTGTGTTAGTGAATCTCTATCAACTAGCAAAGATACCAGGTGTTCGTTAAAAGGTAGTTGTGTCCTGCTTCCCTAGCCATACCCTGCTAACACGTATTGTATACAGTGATATCATGAGGGAGGTTTGTGTTCCCCTCTGTACCGGATCCTCTTCATCTTGTCAGAATTCTTGCCACATTCAGTTATCTGACTGAAACACAAACACACAAACAAACAAAAACAACAACACACACACACACACACACACACACACACAAACAAACAAACAAACAAACAAACAAACAAACAAACAAACACACACAAACAAACACACACAAAGTAGAAAAGTAGCCGAGGCAGAATATTATAACTGGCAAATTACACTCACTCAGACACCAGACATGAGCCGTTATGCCAACATTCACAGTGCTCTAGCCCCACATAGACTGTGGGGAATGTGTGAACTGTACCCAATCTCAACCAGACCTATGCACAGTCTAGTTAAACTTGGTGTATTACCTGTTGTAGGTGGATGTGCCTACTCTGTGACACCGAGTGTGATGATATGGTCAAACACCAACTCTTATACTGCTGCAGTTTATTCTCTAAGCGTAATGCACTTAGTGAACGTTTGTTTGACAATATGACCATTGAAAGTTATATACAATTCGAGGATTGTGATGACAGTGAACTCAAGATTACCACCCTCCTAGGTGGAATCACACCACTCATTGAAAACATGTCACTGAATGAGTGGGCTGTATTTATTGACATTACAGCAAAAAGCATCAGCTCCTGGAACCTCAAAGCCCTGCTGTATCTGTAAAGCTGAGATTATGTCAGAGGCTATGCCAGAGACTATGTTTGAATATGTAAATATGTTTAGTATTATATCCTAAGATGTTTTCATATATGTACTCTCCGTCTTAATGGAGGAAATAAAGCAGATTCATTCATTCATTCATTCATTCACATACACAAACAAACACACAAACACACACACAAACACACACAAACATACACACACAAACAAACACACACACACACTCTCTCTCTCTCTCTCTCTCTCACTCACACACTCACGTGGTAGGACAGGGCATAATGGCTGATATTGACGTACGTTTCAAAGGACAACGAATTATTGTGAAGTGGTGATCTTCTGCACGGTATGTCCGTGTTCCTGGGGGTAGCGGTGCATCACGCTGTACACTGTAAACCACGTTTAATCAACACCAATGTTCATCGCCCGACAGCTGGCTCCTGTCAACGGGGATGAGTTGTGATAAGGTTCAACACCCACCGGCCTTGTCATCGTGCTGAAACAGACGGTGTGTATAGTACACTTGATGTGATCAAATGCCAACTGGACACAATGTCTAAATGTTAGTATAGGAATGTGAGCCTCACCAGCATCCGTACAAGCTAC
Source organism: Haliotis rubra (assembly GCF_003918875.1). Taxonomy (NCBI): domain Eukaryota; kingdom Metazoa; phylum Mollusca; class Gastropoda; order Lepetellida; family Haliotidae; genus Haliotis; species Haliotis rubra. The sequence continues at coordinate 106,419 of NW_025765260.1, forward strand.
ATCACCGAGCCTCCGTGGCCGCCGCTGCAAACAGCGCGCCGGGCGTCCCCTCTGTATATCAAACTAATGTAGCACTAGTTGGTTAGTAAGGTCATGCACAGCACATTGCGACTCAACTCTACTTTTCAATTTTCCCTCACAATCCCAGTATTACACAGTCATGGATCTCGCTGTAGGGGTTTATTCAGATTCTCTGTGGAGCAACCCGGGTGATATTTCTCTCTGCAGGAGGGGGCATTCACAGCATTGATTAGATCAGCCAACTGTGATCGATTTGATTCTCGGATAAATCACACAGAACCAATATCCGATTGGAAGACGAACGTAACACAAATGTTTTATACCAACTAAACACGAAGCCAACAAACCTTGATCATCTCTTTCAGCGTAGCTGGCTAATCTGAACAATGTGTTTAACATAGTAATTGCTGCATTGTCGGGGTGTAGGAAGCCCCATACAAGTAGCGTCATCGTCAATATTCCCTGAGTGGCAGGCGTGAAATGTTATACAACCAGGGATCATATATAACTTAGACTAGTCGCGTTTGATGCCAGTCACAATAATGGCAAGTACTATAATTATGTAAAGTGCATACGGTTTTTGTTCGTTCCTAAATATGACATAAGAATAGGTCGCCATCAAAACCTGAACAGTGTATTCTGCATGTTACTGACAACGGAAATATCCTCATCAATGCCTGGAAATACCAACCCTTCATCCACAGTCAAGAAGCGGACTTTAATTGAAAGTTAGATTGAAAGAGGTGTTCCGTTCAGTTGCCATGAATTACACGTTTTTCAGTTTATGCATTGTAAAATGGAGCAATTAATGGCTTCGTTCACCCAGTCCTTGTTGTCATAGAAACCAAATATATACAATGATCGTGAATTTAAGTTGCTTAACCTATGTTAAAGCTACACAGTCCACCCACGATACGTTAAACCCACATTGCTTAACCTATGTTAAAGCTACATAGTCCACCCACGATACGTTAAACCCACATTCTACCAGTCCAGTCAATGTACAGCTTTAACGTGGGGTCTAACACATATTCTACCCGTCCAGGCTTCAATGTACAGCTTTAACATGGGGTCTAACCCATATTCTACCAGTCCAGGCTTCAATGTACAGCTTTAACGTGGGGTCTAACCCATATTCTACCAGTCCAGGCTTCAATGTACAGCGTTAACGTGGGGTCTAACTCATATTCTACCCGTCCAGGCTTCAATGTACAGCTTTAACGTGGGGTCTAACCCATGTTCTACCAGTCCAGGCTTCAATGTACAGCGTTAACGTGGGGTCTAACTCATATTCTACCCGTCCAGGCTTCAATGTACAGCTTTAACGTGGGTTCTAACCCATATTCTACCAGTCCAGGCTTCAATGTACAGCTTTAACATGGGGTCTAACCCATATTCTACCAGTCCAGGCTTCAATGTACAGCTTTAACATGGGGTCTAACACATATTCTACCAGTCCAGGCATTAATGTACAGCTTTAACATGGGGTCTAAGCCACATTCTACCAGTCCAGGCTTCAATGCACAGCTTTAACGTGTGGTCTTACCCACATTCTACCAGTCCAGGCTTCAATGCACATCTTTACCCTGGGGTCTAACCCATATTCTACCAGTCCAGGCTTCAATGTACAGCTTTAACGTGGGGTCTAACCCATATTCTACCAGTTCAGGCTTCAATGCACAGCTTTAACGTGGGGTCTTACCCACATTCTACCAGTCCAGGCTTCAATGCACATCTCTACCCTGGGGTCTAACCCATATTCTACAGTCCAGGCTTCAATGCACAGCTTTAACGTGGGGTCTAACCCATATTCTACCCGTCCAGGCTTCAATGTACAGCTTTAACGTGGGGTCTAACCCACATTCTACCAGTCCAGGCTTCAATGCACATCTTTACCCTGGGGTCTAACCCATATTCTACAGTCCAGGCTTCAATGTACAGCTTTAACGTGGGGTCTAACCCATATTCTACCAGTTCAGGCTTCAATGTACAGCTTTAACGTGGGGTCTAACCCACATTCTACCAGTCCAGGCTTCAATGTACAGCTTTAACGTGGTGTCTAACCCATATTCTACCAGTCCAGGCTTCAATGTACAGCTTTAACGTGGGGTCTTACCCACATTCTACCAGTCCAGGCTTCAATGTACAGCTTTAACGTGGTGTCTAACCCATATTCTACCCGTCCAGGCTTCAATGTACAGCTTTAACATGGGGTCTAACCCATATTCTACAGTCCAGGCTTCAATGTACAGCTTTAACGTGGGGTCTTACCCACATTCTACCAGTCCAGGCTTCAATGCACATCTTTACCCTGGGGTCTAACCCATATTCTACAGTCCAGGCTTCAATGTACAGCTTTAACGTGGTGTCTAACCCATATTCTACAGTCCAGGCTTCAATGTACAGCTTTAACGTGGGGTCTAACCCACATTCTACCAGTCCAGGCTTCAATGTACAGCTTTAACGTGGTGTCTAACCCATATTCTACAGTCCAGGCTTCAATGTACAGCTTTAACGTGGGGTCTAACCCACATTCTACCAGTCCAGGCTTCAATGCACAGCTTTAACGTGGTGTCTAACCCATATTCTACAGTCCAGGCTTCAATGTACAGCTTTAACGTGGGGTCTAACCCACATTCTGCCAGTCCAGGCTTCAATGTACAGCTTTAACGTGGTGTCTAACCAATATTCTACAGTCCAGGCTTCAATGTACAGCGTTAACGTGGGGTCTAAACCACATTCTACCAGTCCAGGCTTCAATGCACAGCTTTAACGTGGTGTCTAACCCATATTCTACAGTCCAGGCTTCAATGTACAGCCTTAACGTGGGGTCTAACCCACATTCTACCAGTCCAGGCTTCAATGCACAGCTTTACCCTGGGGTCTAACCCATATTCTACAGTCCAGGCTTCAATGTACAGCTTTAACGTGGGGTCTAACCCATATTCTACCAGTCCAGGCTTCAATGTACAGCTTTAACGTGGGGTCTAACCCACATTCTACCAGTCCAGGCTTCAATGTACAGCTTTAAGAATGCCAGGCAGCAGTTGCCTTTGTCGGACACAAGTGCATGATTCACTCAGTGCACCATAGGTACCCTACTACCCATACCATTTTAGATGATTTACATTGTAATAATGGGTTTCCTTATAGATATATATATATATAACTTATTTCAAACTAAAATCCGAACAGTTTAAGGTTCATGTAAACGACTAACGGAATTAACGTATCCAGCCAGATCTGTTTGCATGACATCAATATATTGAGTGCATAAAACTTCTAAACCAGCACGGTCTAACAGTCGTTTATGACACAAGAACCACAGTTGTGTGTAGTTGTATGTAATGTGTGTAGTGCATGTAATAGCTGCATGTAATGGCATGCGTTGATATGCAGGTGTTTAAAAGCGTCCATCAACCGTTCTTCCGTTCATTGTTTTCAGTAGGTTCAGCATCACAATCTGATCTCTGACTGATGTTAGCGTTTATCACGCTAGAAGAGTTAACCTGTCGTGAACCTGCTGGTGACCTCATATAAGTTCAACAGCTTTAATCAAACTATGGGAAACTATTATCTTGGTCCACCTGCATTGCGTGTTTTGTTTGTGAGTCTCGTCTGTGCTTTGCAGGCGATGACATGCAGCTTGTTGCGCGGACCTCAGACATCGTGACTCGGGGACTGCTGGAGGCTACAAGCAAGGTCAAGCAAGGCGGCAGCTTATATTCTTGTGAGGTTTGTATACCTTGATCGTTTACATGCAAACTGATCATCCTTCACATATACACATGGACAGTAGCTGTGACATCACAGGGCGTGGACGGTAGCCGTGACATCACATGACGTGGACAGTAGCTGTGACATCACACGGCGTGGACGGTAGACGTGACATCACATGACGTGGACGGTAGCTGTGACATCACATGACGTGAACAGTAGCTGTGACATCACATGACGTGGACAGTAGCCGTGACATCGCTTGGCGTGGGCGGTAGCTGTGACATCACATGACGTGGACAGTAGATGTGACATCACATGACGTAAACAGTAGCTCTGACATCACATGACACAGAGAGAGAGAGAGAGAGAGAGAGAGAGAGAGAGAGAGAGAGAGAGAGAGAGAGAGAGAGAGAGAGAGAACAGTGAAATACCTGTGAAATATAGACACCGCAGTTTGTGATGCTGGACTATTGCTCGACATGAAATGAGAGTTGATTATTGTCTTGTTTAGTGTTTTATCCCTGAATCTTAATGCAGTAATCTGAATATGAAACGATCGAGACAGTTTCTGTCGTCTCTTTCATTTATAGTTCAGAGTGTAAATCATTCACACCACGGTAATATAGATGTATAGTTTTATAAATTTAAGCAATTACTTTCCGTCAAATCACCAATGGGATCGATACTGCGATGTATTCTGACCTGCTTCCACCCTGAAACAGAGGTGGGAGATAGAACGTGCGAAGAACCGGTATAAAGATGTAAAACATGTTCTGTTGGAGATCCTCAACACGATTACCTCGACGAGATAGGCATTACGTTGCCATTCACCATGCTGCTGCGAGTTTATGCGATAAGCATATGCGAGAGATAGGTCAACAAGTAAATGATCGGAGAACCAGGAAATGCATCATGATAGACTCTATGTTACTGTGGAGGATTTGGAGGCGCGTTCTTTGATACACGAATCCGAATGATCTATTTTGTCACACATATTAACACTAGTTGATGCCCTAAAATGGCAATCGTGAGAGGATTCCTATATAACGGTGAACATGGCGGGAGAACGTCACGTACTGGGTGTTCTGGTCAGAATGCGATGTTTCTTTAACAAACACCAAAGGGAAAAGTATTGACATTTCCTGGACAAAAGTCGTATATATCTATTATCTCACTAAAGTCACATGTTATGGGGGCGCTCACACTCGCGCGGTAAAATCAATTCATCTCTTTATAAACTGATGTGCAAAAGAAAGTACACAGGTTGCGTTTCTTCCAATAAGATAAAAAAAACCCAACCTTTTGATGAAATGGAAAATGTATGTTGAAGCACACTGCAATACACGTGTTTTATCAGCCAAATGACATTGTAACAATAAACAGCGATGTAGTGATGACCACTACAGACGGTTCCTACCATGCTGGAAGGTCAAGGCCATTCAACGCAGCGGTCGGTAGGCCCATACATGCCAGCAGGACGAAGTCGTCTTGTCACTGTGAATCGGCTTACGCGATGACCCAATGATGTGGCTGATGATGACGTCACCGTCAACACCCAGTTGCGTAGGTGAATAACCCGCAGATAGCGATCCTCTTGGGGTGTTGTGACTCTGGAACGTCTGGATCGATCACATGTCTGGCCTGTCGTACTGAAACGGTTAAACAGCCGAATTATGGTTTGTCTTGTGCAACCCAATGTCCTTGCAATATCGCTGTTGAAAGCACCCATTTGTGTTATTCCTTTGGCCCGTTCTCGTTGCGCCGACGTCAATCTTGGCATTTCCTCGTGAGATTTCTTTCAAGTGATTGTTCAGTCTTCACGACAAACAGGTTTTATACCCTCTGTCAGAAAAGTGCTGGTGCATGGGACAATAATCACAATGTTGCAAAAATTCGTGCAAAACACGTACAAATGTTTTTGGTTGCATTTTGGCAAATGAAACATGATGGTTGCGTTCTATACAATCAATGTTTTTCAATAACTTTATTAGTTAGAACGCATATTTGGGTTTGCAACAACAATTACACCTGTGTACTTTCTTTTGCACGTCAGTTTATAAAGGGTGTAATCCTCCAGTGCTGGTTAAACGGGTGTTTTGTAAGTATTCATTGTATTTCCCAAACACGGGTAAACATTACCTGAAAAGGCTGAAGTAAGTATATAGTGTCCAGCTGCAATAAGGGGTAACTTTCGTTAATTCAACTCAAGTTTGTGTATGTTTGACATGGCAAAATGATTTTACTTTGACAAAAGTAAACAACACTTAGTCATTTATCGGGGATTTTGTAGACACACGGGATCTGTTTGGTGAAACTGTCATGAATAAACAAACCATTGTCCGTGGCAGGGTTAGACTAGACAGTCATTCAGCCCTTCCATCCTCTGTACATTCAGATTCAGGGTGGAAGTTTTCGGAACGCCTCTCCTTTACTGAGCTCTAGCCACGCCCTCAGAGCACGGCAGCGCGGAAATCGATATACTCGTGGCAAGTGTGTGGAACTAGACATACTCAAGCATATCATGTGATGTTTATACTTTATCAATAGGTTGAAACCCTTAGGATGATGGGGAGGTAGACCTGTAGCGCACTAAGGCCCGATATCATAGCCTCTAATCGATGTCAGCTCTATGGGAGGCATCTAGCTCCTATCACCACAAATTAATTGCCGCATTCAACCTAGTCTACGAGTCTATTTCCAGGGCCTCTCAATGACACACACTGTTGAAAGTAGGCTCATGTTTCTATAGGATTTCGTCTGCGTTTTAGTGTAGACTGTCTGCACTTGTCGCTTGCCACACGGTTAGTGCTACAACAAGGTGCTCTTTCGTACAATATCGTGCTCGTCACTGCTACCATATCGTGCTGCTCACTGTTCAATATCGTGCTGCTGACTGCTACAATATCGTGTTGATCACTGCTACAATATCGCGCTGCTCACTGCTACAATATCGTGCTGCTGACTGCTACAATATCGCGCTGCTCATTGCTACAATATCGAGCGGCTCACTTCTACAATATCGTGCTGCTCACTGCTACAATATCGTGCTGCTCACTGTTACAATATCGTGCTGCTCACTGCTACAATATCGTCCTGATCACTGCTACAATATCGCCCTGATCACTGCTACAATATTGTGCTGATCACTGCTACAATGCCGTCCTGATCACTGCTACAATATCGTGCTGCTCACTGCTACAATATCGTGCTGCTCACTGCTACAATATCGTGCTGCTCAGTGCTACAATATCGTGCTGATCACTTCTACAATATCCTGCTCATTGCTACAATATCGTGCTGCTCACTTCTACAATATCGTGCTGCTCACTGCTACAATATCCTGCTGCTCACTGCTACAATATCGTGCTGCTCATTACTACAATATCGTGCTGCTCACTTCTACAATGTCGTCCTCATCACTGCTACAATATCCTACTCATTGCTACAATATCGTGCTGCTCACTGCTACAATATCGTGCTGCTCACTACTACAATGTCGTCATGATCATTGCTACAATATCGTTTTGCTCACTGCTACAATATCGTTTTGCTCACTGCTACAATATCGTGATGCTCAATTCTACAATATCGTGCTGCTCACTTCTACAATATCGTCCTGATAACTGCTACAATATCCTCCTCATTGCTACAATATCGTGTTGATCACTGCTACAATATCGTGCTGCTCACTGCTACAATATCGTGCTGCTCACTGCTACAATATCGTGCTGCTCACTTCTACAATGTCGTCCTCATCACTGCTACAATATCCTACTCATTGCTACAATATCGTGCTGCTCACTGCTACAATGTCGTCATGATCATTGCTACAATATCGTTTTGCTCACTGCTACAATATCGTTTTGCTCACTGCTACAATATCGTGATGCTCATTGCTACAATATCGTGCTGCTCAATTCTACAATATCGTCCTGATAACTGCTACAATATCCTGCTCATTGCTACAATATCGTGTTGATCACTGCTACAATATCGTGCTGCTCACTGCTACAATATCGTGCTGCTCACTTTTACAATGTCGTCCTGATCACTGCTACACTATCGTGCTGCTCACTTCTACAATATCGGCCTGATCACTTCTACAATATCGTGCTGCTCTCTGCTACAATATCGTGCTGCTCACTTCTACAATATCGTGCTGCTCACTGCTACAATACCGTGCTGCTCACTGCTACAATATCGTGCTGCTCACTTCTACAATACCGTGCTGCTCAGTGCTACAATATCGTGCTGCTCACTGCTACCATATCGTCCTGATCACTGCTACAATATCGTGCTGCTCACTTCTACACTATCGACCTGATCACTTCTACAATATCGTGCTGCTCTCTGCTACAATATCGTGCTGCTCACTTCTACAATGTCGTCCTGATCACTGCTATAATATCGTTTTGCTCATTACTACAACATCGTGCTGCTCACTGCTACAATATCGTCCTGATCACTGCTACAATATCGTGCTGCTCACTGTTACAATATCGTCCTGCTCACTGCTACAATATCGTGCTGCTCACTGCAACAATATCGTGCTGCTCACTTCTACAATATCGTACTGCTCACTTCTATAATATCGTGCTGCTCACTTCTATAATGTCGTCCTGATCACTGCTACAATATCGTGCGGCTCAATTCTACACTATCGACCTGATATTTCTACAATATCGTGCTGCTCTCTGCAACAATATCGTGCTGCTTACTTCTACACTATCGACCTGCTCACTTCTACAATATCCTGCTGCTCTCTGCTACAATATCGTGCTGCGCACTTCTACACTATCGACCTGATCACTTCTACAATATCGTGCTGCTCTCTGCAACAATATCCTGCTGCTCACTGCTACAATATCGGGCTGCTCACTTCTACAATATCGTGCTGCTCACTTCTATAATATCGTGCTGCTCACTGCAACAATATCGTGCTGCTCACTGCTACAATATCGTCCTGATCACTGCTACAATATCGTGCTGCTCACTGCTACAATATCGACCTGATCACTGCTACAATATCGTGCTGCTCACTGCTACAATATCGTCCTGTTCACTGCTACAATATCGTGCTGCTCACTGCTACAATATCGTGCTGCTCACTGCTACAATATCGTGATGCTCACTGCTACAATATCGTGCTGCTCACTGCTACAATATCGTGCTGCTCACTGCTACAATATCGTGCTGCTCACTTCTACAATATCGTGCTGCTCACTGCTACAATATCGTGCTGCTCACTTCTACAATATCGTGCTGCTCACTGCTACAATATCGTGCTGCTCACTGCTACAATATCGTGCTGCTCACTGCTACAATATCGTGCTGCTACAATATCTGCTGCTCACTGCTACAATATCGTGCTGCTCACTGCTACAATATCGTGCTGCTCACTGCTACAACATCGTGCTGCTCACTTCTACAATATCGTGCTGCTCACTGCTACAATATCGTGCTGCTCACTTCTATAATATCGTGCTGCTCACTGCAACGATATCGTGCTGCTCATTGCTACAATATCGTGCTGCTCACTGCTACAATATCGTGCTGCTCACTGCTACAATATCCTGCTGCTCACTGCTACAATATCCTGCTGCTCACTGCTACAATATCCTGCTGCTCACTGCTACAATATCGTGCTGCTCAATGCTACAATATCCCGCTGCTCACTGCTACAATATCCTGCTGCTCACCACTACAATATCCTGCTGCTCACTGCTACAATATCCTGCTGCTCACTGCTACAATATCCTGCTGCTCACTGCTACAATATCGTGCTGCTCACTGCTACAATATCGTGCTGCTCACTACTACAATGTCGTCCTGATCATTGCTACAATATCCTGCTGCTCACTGCTACAATATCCTGCTGCTCACTGCTACAATATCCTGCTGCTCACTGCTACAATATCCTGCTGCTCACTGCCACAATATCCTGCTGCTCACTGCTATAATATCCTGCTGCTCACTGCTACAATATCGTGCTGCTCACTGCTACAATATCGTGCTGCTCACTTCTTCAATATCGTGCTGCTCACTGCTACAATGTCGTGCTGATCACTGCTACAATATCCTGCTGCTCACTGCTACAATATCGTGCTGCTCACTGCTACAATATCGTCCTGCTCACTGCTACAATATCCTGCTGCTCACTACTACAATATCGTGCTGATCACTGCTACAATATCGTGCTGCTCACTGCTACAATATCGTCCTGCTCACTGCTACAATATCCTGCTGCTCACTTCTACAATATCGTGCTGCTCACTGCTACAATATCGTGCTGCTCACTGCTACAATATCGTGCTGCTCACTACTACAATGTCGTCCTGATCACTGCTACAATATCCTGCTGCTCACTGCTACAATATCGTGCTGCTCACTACTACAATATCGTGCTGCTCACTGCTACAATATCCTGCTGCTCACTGCTACAATATCGTGCTGCTCACTACTACAATATCGTCCTGATCACTGCTACAATATCGTGCTTACTCACTGCTACAATATCGTCCTGATCACTGCTACAATATCGTGCTGCTCACTGCTACAATATCGTCCTGCTCACTGCTACAATATCGTGCTGCTCACTGCTACAATATCGTGCTGCTCACTGCTACAATATCGTGCTGCTCACTGCTACAATATCGTTTGCTCATTGCTACAATATCGTGCTGCTCACTGCTACAATATCGTCCTGATCACTGCTACAATATCGTGCTGCTCACTGTTACAATATCGTGCTGCTCACTGCTACAATGTCGTCCTGATCATTGCTACAATATCGTGCTGCTCACTGCTACAATATCGTCCTCATCACTGCTGCAATATCCTGCTCATTGCTACAATATCGTGCTGCTCACTGCTACAATATCGTGCTGCTCACTGCTACAATGTCGTCCTGATCATTGCTACAATATCGTGCTGCTCACTGCTACAATATCGTGCTGCTCACTGCTACAATATCGTGCTGCTCATTGCTACAATATCGTGCTGCTCACTTCTACAATATCGTCCTGATCACTGCTACAATATCCTGCTCATTGCTACAATATCGTGCTGCTCACTGCTACAATATCGTGCTGCTCACTGCTACAATATCGTGCTGCTCACTTCTACAATATCGTGCTGCTCACTGCTACAATATCGTGCTGCTCACTGCTACAATATCGTGCTGCTCACTGCTACAATATCGTGCTGCTCACTTCTACAATATCGACCTGATCACTTCTACAATATCGTGCTGCTCACTGCTGCAACATATGCCGCTCACTGCTACAATATCGTCCTGCTCACTGCTACAATATCGTGCTGCTCACTGCTACAATATCGTGCTGCTCACTGCTACAATATCGTGCTGCTCACTGCTACAATATCGTGCTGCTCACTGCTACAATATCGTGCTGCTCACTGCTACAATATCGTGCTGCTCACGCTACTATCACAACATCGTCCTGCTCACTGCTACAATATCGTGCTGCTCACTGCTGCTATTATATCGTGCTGCTCACTGCTACAATATCGCTGCTCACTGCTACAAATATCGTGCTGCTCACTGCTACAATATCGTGCTGCTCACTGCTACAATACCGTGCTGCTCACTTCTACAATATCGTGCTGCTCACTGCTACAATATCGTGCTGCTCACTTCGCTACAATATCGTGCTGCTCACTGCTACAATATCGTGCTGCTCACTGCTACAATATCCCGCTGCTCACTACACTAATATCGTGCTGCTCACTGCTACAATATCGTGCTGCTCACTGCTACAATATCGTGCTGCTCACTGCTACAATATCGTGCTGCTCACTGCTACAATATCCTGCTGCTCACTGCTACAATATCGTGCTGCTCATTGCTACAATATCGTGCTGCTCACTTCTACAATGTCGTCCTGATCACTGCTATAATATCGTTTTGCTCATTACTACAACATCGTGCTGTTCACTGCTACAATATCGTCCTGATCACTGCTACAATATCGTGCTGCTCACTGTTACAATATCGTCCTGCTCACTGCTACAATATCGTGCTGCTCACTGCAACAATATCGTGCTGCTCACTGCTACAATATCGTGCTGCTCACTTCTATAATATCGTGCTGCTCACTTCTATAATGTCGTCCTGATCACTGCTACAATATCGTGCTGCTCACTTCTACACTATCGACCTGATTACTTCTACAATATCGTGCTGCTCTCTGCAACAATATCGTGCTGCTTACTTCTACACTATCGACCTGCTCACTTCTACAATATCCTGCTGCTCTCTGCTACAATATCGTGCTGCTCACTTCTACAATATCGACCTGATCACTTCTACAATATCGTGCTGCTCACTGCAACAATATCTACAATATGCTGCTGCTCACTGCTACAATATCGGGCTGCTCACTGCTACAATATCGTGCTGCTCACTGCTATAATATCGTGCTGCTCACTGCTACAATATCGTGCTGCTCACTGCTACAATATCGTCCTGATCACTGCTACAATATCGTGCTGCTCACTTCTACAATATCGACCTGATCACTTCTACAATATCGTGCTGCTCTCTGCTACAACATCGTGCTGCTCACTGCTACAATATCGTCCTGTTCACTGCTACAATATCGTGCTGCTCACTTCTACAATATCGTGCTGCTCACTGCTACAATATCGTGATGCTCACTGCAACAATATCGTGCTGCTCACTGCTACAATATCGTGCTGCTCACTTCTACAATATCCTGCTGCTCACTGCTACAACATCGTGCTGCTCACTGCTACAATATCGTGCTGCTCACTGCTACAATATCGTGCTGCTCACTGCTACAATATCGTGCTGCTCACTGCTACAATATCGTGCTGCTCACTGCTACAATATCGTGCTGCTCACTGCTACAATATCCTGCTGCTCACTGCTACAATATCGTGCTGCTCACTGCTACAATATCGTGCTGCTCACTGCTACAACATCGTGCTGCTCACTGCTACAATATCGTGCTGCTCACTGCTACAATATCGTGCTGCTCACTGCTACAATATCGTGCTGCTCACTGCTACAATATCGTGCTGCTCACTGCTACAATATCGTGCTGCTCACTTCTACAATATCCTGCTGCTCACTGCTACAATATCGTGCTGCTCACTGCTACAATATCCTGCTGCTCACTGCTACAATATCCTGCTGCTCACCTGCTACAATATCCTGCTGCTCACTGCTACAATATCCTGCTGCTCACTGCTACAATATCCGTGCTGCTCACTGCTACAATATCGTCATCACGCTACAATATCGTGCTGCTCACTACTACAATATCGTGCTGCTCATTGCTACAATATCCTGCTGCTCACTGCTACAATATCGTGCTGCTCACTGCTACAATATCCTGCTGCTCACTGCTACAATATCCTGCTGCTCACTGCTACAATATCCTGCTGCTCACTGCTATAATATCCTGCTGCTCACTGCTACAATATCGTGCTGCTCACTTCTACAATATCGTGCTGCTCACTTCTTCAATATCGTGCTGCTCACTACTACAATGTCGTCCTGATCACTACTACAATATCCTGCTGCTCACTGCTACAATATCTTGCTGCTCACTACTACAATATCGTCCTGCTCACTGCTACAATATCCTGCTGCTCACTACTACAATATCTTGCTGATCACTACTACAATATCCTGCTGCTCACTGCTACAATATCGTGCTGCTTACTACTACAATGTCGTCCTGGTCACTACTACAATATCCTGCTGCTCACTGCTACAATATCTTGCTGCTCACTACTACAATATCGTGCTGCTCACTGCTACAATATCCTGCTGCTCACTGCTACAATATCGTGCTGCTCACTACTACAATGTCGTCCTGATCATTGCTACAATATCGTGCTGCTCACTGCTACAACATCGTCCTGATCACTGCTACAATATCGTGCTGCTCACTTCTACACTATCGACCTGATCACGTCTACAATATCGTGCTGCTCTCTGCTACAATATCGTGCTGCTCACTTCTACAATGTCGTCCTGATCACTGCTATAATATCGTTTTGCTCATTGCTACAACATCGTGCTGTTCACTGCTACAATATCGTCCTGATCACTGCTACAATATCGTGCTGCTCACTGTTACAATATCGTGCTGCTCGCTTCTACAATGTCGTCCTGATCACTGCTATAATATCGTTTTGCTCATTGCTACAATATCGTGCTGCTCACTGCTACAACATCGTCCTGATCACTGCTACAATATCGTGCTGCTCACTTCTACACTATCGACCTGATCACGTCTACAATATCGTGCTGCTCTCTGCTACAATATCGTGCTGCTCACTTCTACAATGTCGTCCTGATCACTGCTATAATATCGTTTTGCTCATTGCTACAACATCGTGCTGTTCACTGCTACAATATCGTCCTGATCACTGCTACAATATCGTTTTGCTCACTGCTACAATATCGTTTTGCTCACTGCTACAATATCGTGATGCTCATTGCTACAATATCGTGCTGCTCACTTCTACAATATCGTCCTGAAAACTTCTACAATATCCTGCTCATTACTACAATATCGTGCTGCTCACTTCTACAATATCCTGCTGCTCACTGCTACAACATTGTGCTCACTGCTACAACATCGTGTTCACTGTTACAATATCCTGCTCACTGTTACAACATCGTGCTCACTGCTACATCATCGTGCTGTTCACTGCTACAATATCGTCCTGATCACTGCTACAATATCGTTTTGCTCACTGCTACAATATCGTTTTGCTCACTGCTACAATATCGTGATGCTCATTGCTACAATATCGTGCTGCTCACTTCTACAATATCGTCCTGAAAACTTCTACAATATCCTGCTCATTACTACAATATCGTGCTGCTCACTTCTACAATATCCTGCTGCTCACTGCTACAATATCGTGCTGCTCCCTGCAACAATATCGTGCTGATCACTGATTCAATATCGTCTGCTCACTGCTACAATATCCTGCTCATTGCTACAATATCGTGCTGCTCACTGCTACAATATCCTGCTGCTCACTGCTACAACATTGTGCTCACTGCTACAACATCGTGTTCACTGTTACAATATCGTGTTCACTTCTACAACATCGTGCTCGATGCTACAACATCGTGCTCACTGCTACAGCATCGTACTCACTGCTACAACATCGTGCTCACTGGTACAACATCGTGTTCACTGCTACAACATCCGTGCTCACTGCTACAACATCGTGCTCACTGCTACATCATCGTGCTCACTGCTACAACATCGTGCTCACTGCTACAACATCGTGCTCACTGCTACAACATCGTGCCTACTACTTCTGCACCGTGTTTTCCATTACAATATCATACAACAACGTCGTTCTTGCCACTTCAACATCGTGCCTGGTTCATCAGCATGGTTCTAACTGTTACAACAAAAGGTTGGTGGTTCGATGAAGCTACAGCACAGACTATCTTAGAAAGATTGTCTTTCAGTATATCAGTTATGTGTTATGTGTTACATATTGGGAACCGTGGTAGCTTGGCGTCTTTCTACTGAGCGGAGGTGGTGAGAAAAGGAAGGCGTACAGTTTCGTGTCTGTCTCTTGTAGGGTCAATATTGCACACTCATTTCATCGGTTCATCATTACAACTACGCTGTAGCACGGAAATACAGAAATATCTTCGCCTGGAAAGTCATCTCCTATTGGTTGAATATATGCCAATTTTCCAAGACCAGTGAGTAGGCGATGTAAACGGGCAACAGGAGACTGTGTGAACAGCTAAGAGACTGTGTGCACTGATACACGTTTACTTAGAACAGCCAATAAGAAACTGTTTGAACAGGTAAGAGACTGTGTGCACAGATACACGTATACTTAGAACAGGCAATAATATTTACGTGTACGTGTTTATGACGTACCTGGACCACAGTGTAAACGCCTTTAGCCTGCTGCTGTGTTTATGACGTACCTGGCCACATTGGCAAACGTCTCTAGCCTGCTGCTGTGTCCACGACGTACCTCGCCACAGTATAAACGTCTCTAGTCTGGTGCTGTGTTTATGACGCACCTGGCCACGGTGCAAACGTCTCTAGCCAGCTGCTGTGTTTATGACGCACCTGCCCACAGCGTAAACGTCTCTAGCACGCTGCTGTGTCCATGACGCACTTGGCCACAGCGTTAACGTCTCTAGCCTGCTGCTGTGGTTATGACGTACCTGGCCACAGCGTTAACGTCTCTAGCCTGCTGCTGTGTTTATGACGTACCTGGCCACAGTGTAAACGTCTCTAGCCTGCTGCTGTGTCTTTATGACCTCTTGGCCACAGTGCAAACGTCTCTAGCCTGCTGCTGTGTCTATGACGTACCTGGCCACAGTGCAAACGTCTCTTGCCTACTGCTATGTCTATGACGCACCTGGCCACAGTGCAAACGTCTCTTGCCTACTGCTATGTCTATGACGTACCTGGCCACAGTGCAAACGTCAAACGTCTCTCTAGCCTGCTGCTGTGTTTATGACGTACCTGGCCACAGTGTAAACGTCTCTAGCCTGCTGCAAATCTTAGCTGCTGTGTCCATGGCGTCTCTGCCTGCTGCTGTGTTTATGACGTACTTGGCCACACTGTGTTTGTAAACGTCTCTCTCTACCTGGCCACAGCCTGCTGCTGCTATGTCCATGGCGTACCTGGACCACAGTGTAAACGTCTCTAGCCTGCTGCTGTGTTTATGACGCACCTGGCCACAGTGTAAACGTCTCTAGCCACGCTGCTGTGTCCATGACGTACCTGGCCACAGTGTAAACGTCTCTAGCCTGCTGCTGTGTCCATGACGTACCTGGCCACAGTGTAAACGTCTCTAGCCTGCTGCTATGTGTTTATGACCTTTTGGGCTACAGTGCAAACGTCTCTAGCCTGCTGCTGTGTCTATGACGTACCTGGCCACAGTGTAAACGTCTCTAGCCTGCTGCTGTGTCTATGACGTACATCGCCACAGTGTAAACGTCTCTAGCCTGCTGCTGTGTCTATGACGTACATGGCCACAGTGTAAACGTCTCTTGCCTACTGCTGTGTTTATGGCGTACCTGGCCACAGTGTAAACGTCTCTAGCCTGCTGCTGTGTCTGGCTGTGTCTACAGTGTGGCGTCTCTGGCCGCTGTGTATGGCGTACATCGCCACATTGTAAACGTCTCTTGCTGCTGTATCTATGGCGTACATCGCCACATTGTAAACGTCTCTTGCCTACTGCTGTGTTTATGGCGTACTTAGCCACAGTGTAAACGTCTCTAGCCTGCTGCTGTCTGATGACGTACCTGGCAACAGTTGTAAACGTTTCTAGCCTGCTGCTGTGGCATCTTCACTGCTAACTACCGACTTGTTGTATTGCCGACGGTGAACATTGATGCTGTTATTACTCTGGCATTATTTATTGACTTACCTTAGTTTGCTTACCTTAGCTAAAGTTTGACTTACCCCAGTTTGGTTTATGACGGCACTGCAGTTTCATGTCATGTAGACTTTGTGGGATCTGTATGTAATATGAGTACTCGCCGGTTACGGTGAAAGGTAGTCGACATTGTTTCGAAATGCAAGCTTAAGTACGCTAAGATGAAATACGAACTGTCATGAAAATCGGCAGCGCCTTCTAGTGCAAAGGCCGTGCTCAAAACTAACAGATGCCTGACACCATTTCAAATGCCGTGTTACACGGAAATCAATGTTTTGATGTCAAGAAAACCGCAGATCCTGCCATTAGAGGAGATGTTTCAATGGTCTATTAATTAAACAGAAAAAGAATGTGCATACATAAATAAGTGACAAAACACTTTTTATTCATAAGAAAAAAAAGTTAAAAGCAGATTCCATTTACTATCCATTCTGTAACTGAGCAGGTGATGAAGGTAAGACACCGGGTGTTCGCGGAGAAGGAGAACTGCCCTTTGAGTGGTTCCTGTCCCACAAACATGTAGCGGCAAGCCGACTGCTGGACAGTCAGGAAACATACATCGGGCATTACTTTGGTCACTCTTTCCTCGATTTTGGAAAGATTATCCTTTTGGCAACAGTTAAATATATTGATAACTTTACTAAGGCTGTGACCTTCAACCAAGATTTGAAAAATATCTCATCTTTCCCCATGATCCTGCTCTCTCGACAGCAAGAATACGTTATATCAGATTCTGTTATTCTGAAACGTGTCGTGTCACGTACAGGTCACGTGTTTCAGGTTTTACTAGTGGTCTAATGTCTTATTCACAAACTTTTCAAGCCTGTCAGTCCTACGACAGACGTCCTACAACTGGTGCTGCGGTAGGCAGTGAACGCATTAACAGTAATGTGGTGTGGAAAGCTTGACGAATACCTACCGTGAAGGCGTTAATAGTACTGTGTGCTCCATGATACGCTCCTGGTGAAAGCACAATGGCATAAATCGGGTGCACGGAGAGTTTGGTTAAACGTCAGAGAGTCGGTCCATATTTAAGCCAGTATTATCAGACAGGGACATCGCGGCAGGCACGGTACTGGCACTCTACCACGTGGGGCAGAAGGTAATACAGTTGTTGATTCCAACCCACAAGGTGCCACACTGCCAACAGTTGTCAAGAAGTCAATAACCGCTGGCTGAGTGTTCTGGGTGAGTGAGTGAGTTTGGGTTTACGCCGCTTTTTGCAATATTCAGGCAATATCACGGCGGGGGACACCAGAAAAGGGCTTCACACATTGTACCCATGTGGGAAATCGATCCCGGGTCTTCGGCGTGACGAGCGAACGCTTTAACCACTAGGGCTACCCCACTGGGTACCCACACCAGATCCTATGAGAAAGTTTTTTTCTACGTGCGCCTTGCACTACCCGAAGGGAGTCTCCCGTCACCGCTTGTGGCAATCCGCCCCCATTTATGCCCCTCCACGTTCACTCCCCACTACCCGATGGGAGTCTCATGTCACCTGCCGTGGCAATCCGCAGCCATGGAAGACGGTCCACGTGCACCCCGCACTACCCGATGGGAGTCTCATGTCACCTGCTGTGGCAATCCGCAGCCATGGAAGACGCTCCACGTGCACCCCGCACTACCCGATGGGAGTCTCATGTCACCTGCCGTGGCAATCCGCCGCCATGGATGACGCTCCACGTGCACCCGCACTACCCGATGGGAGTCTCATGTCACCTGCCGTGGCAATCCGCCGCCATGGATGACGCTCCACGTGCACCCCGCACTACCCGATGGGAGTCTCATGTCACCTGCCGTGGCATTCCGCCGCCATGGAAGACGCTCCACGTGCACCCCGCACTACCCGATGGGAGTCTCATGTCACCTGCTGTGGCAATCCGCAGCCATGGAAGACGGTCCATGGGAGTCTCCCGCACTGCCGCGCACTACCCGATGGGAGTCTCATGTCACCTTCCGTGGCAATCCGCCGCCATGGATGACGCTCCACGTGCACCCCGCACTACCCGATGGGAGTCTCATGTCACCTGCTGTGGCAATCCGCCGCCATGGATGACGCTCCACGTGCACCCCGCACTACCCGATGGGAGTCTCATGTCACCTGCCGTGGCATTCCGCCGCCATGGAAGACGGTCCACGTGCACCCCTTCAGTCTGTCAGAGAGGGAAGGATACAACAAAGAATGTAAAAAACATTCCCCAAGCTACTACTACTAGACGCCTACTACTTGACGCCTTTCTACAACCATGTCAAGTGCTAATACGTTCGGAAACTCAAAGAATAAAAGACGACGCACGCCCACTGCTGCAATTAGAAATACGGGAGTGTCAAGGATTCTGCCAGTGAACAGTCTCAGTATCAATGGCTGAAAGTAGTTAGCAGATCTGGAGTTGACAGTCACTCTGTGTCTGCGGGCCTTTGTACTGCTGTCTGTCAGTGTGCTGCTGTCTGTCACTGATGCCTGCAGGAGATCAAGAACCAAATGACTATTCTCGCATCACACCTTGTGTGTGCGCATGCGCGGTAGATCAATGCAGTCCGCCGCCTCCGATGTTGGCTGGGTATGTTGTTCCGTGATCAATAGCCATACTATAACATGCCTTGGATGAGACGAGAGAGCTACTAACAAGCGGATTAGTTTGGATTAAGTCCTTCTATTGTGGATCATCCGTCAGTAGACAGTGGAAAGGGAATGACATGGGTTTACTGGATTTATCTGGTGAGAATGGTTATAAACTCTTCCTAACCTACCGAATGTACATGTATTCGAGCGCTTCCTTAAACGGTGTTAGAGACATTAGAATGCACTTCTGACTAACACATTGATACATCTAGTTAGAAAACGATCGTCATGGAACAAAAGATTAAATTAACTCTGTAACTTTGAAAAAGGTATTCATTTTTATTGCTCTCGGGTGCGTTAATGAAGTGTTGTAGTCAATTGTGAATTAACGTTCTCTTGTATATTTAACAATATGAAGGTGCTTGCTAAGTGACAATCATTCCTTTGTTTCACGAGGAAGTGTTTTACATGTGCCATCGAGTTAGATTTAGGGTGACCAAACAGTATACCCCATTTCCTGCCCTGTATTGCTGTTCAGTATTACCGTTCACAGTCATGCAGTGACCAGCCCGCGCCCGCCAGGAGGACAGAAGCAGGTAGGGAGTTCGCTCAGCTAGGATTTAAAATCTTACCATATATAGAGTGCGTGGTCTTATTGCAAACTCGCCGTGCATCAACTTTGGTATTCTGTTTGGATCAATTTACAGTACAGTTGTTGATAAATAGGTTCTACAAATATGTTCAGATGGTGGTGCCAAGCATAGAACCACACCACTCACTTGAACCGGATCTGACGACGGAAAGAAACCGTTATATATACTGATTTGCTAACACTTATTGATATGAAAATATCAGTGTGTTTATGAAAGGGTTTTGTTTTTCAAAAAGTAGCTTCAAATATAGATATATGTGAATCGATACTTGGAGGTTATTATATAATAAATCATCGCTATAAGTTCCGTTGAACTAGGAATATTATCCTTTACTGTTATGTAACATTTAAATATATTCCTTTGCAAGGAGACAAGTGAAGCGCGTTACAAGTGCATGTCTGGTACACAAAAACAAGTATTATCCTGTTTTAAGAATTAGGATATAACCCTTGTCGAATATACCTGCGACTATATAATTAATAGAATGAAAACCACCTGCCAGTTATTCTACAATGTTTTTTTAATCACCCATTTCGCTGTACTTAAATGTATATTACGAATTTCCTTCTGCCTTTTCCGTCCATCATGCAGTTCGCTATATGCAGCATTATCGTTTCGGATTATTTGGTGGACGCCGATAGAAACTGATGCCTCTATTTTATTAATTTCACTGCCATTATTGTTGCAAAAAAATGTAGTACTGTAACCCTCTGGCATTACGCTTGCTACGTCCCATTCCCTTACTCTCCCTGGGGGTAACGGGCAGGATCAACCAGGCAGGGCGAACAGTTCCCGTCGTCAACACTTCAACTGAGTGAGGTAAGTTCAACTATTGTAAGAGTGAGGTAGTTCAACTGATAAAAGAGTGAGGTAGTTCAACTGATTGAAGAGTGATGTAGTTCAACTGATGGAACAGTGAGGTTGGTTCAACTGATGGAAGAGTGAGGTAGTTCAACTGATTGAACAGTGAGGTTGGTTCAACTGATGGTAGAGTGAGGTAGTTCAGCTGATGGAAGAGTGAGGATGGTTCAACTGATGGAAGAGTGAGGTAGTTCAACTGATTGAAGAGTGAGGCAGTTCAACTGATGGAAGAGTGAGGTAGGTTCAACTGATTGAAGAGTGAGGTAGGTTCAACTGATTGAAGAGTGAGGTAGGTTCAACTGATAAAAGAGTGAGGTAGTTCAACTGATTGAAGAGTGAGGATGGTTCAACTGATAAAAGAGTGAGGATGGTTCAACTTATTGAAGAGTGAGGTTGGTTCAACTGATGGAAGAGTGAGGATGGTTCAACTGATTGAAGAGTGAGGTAGTTCAACTGATGACAGAGTGAGGATGGTTCAACTGATGGAAGAGTGAGGTAGTTCAACTGATGGAAAGACTATTGTAAGATGTAGTTCAACTGATGGAAGAGTGAGGTAGTTCAACTGATGAAATAGTGAGGTAGGTTCAACTGATGAAAGAGTGAGGTAGGTTCGATTGATGGAAGAGTGAGGTTGGTTCAACTGATGGAAGAGTGAGGTAGTTCAACTGATGGAAGAGTGAGGTAGGTGCAACTGATAAAAGAGTGAGGCAGTTCAACTGATTGAAGAGTGAGGTAGTTCAACTGATGGAAGAGTGAGGATGGTTCAACTGATCGACGAGTGAGGATGGTTCAACTAATAAAAGAGTGAGGTAGTTCAACTGATTGAAGAGTGAGGTTGGTTCAACTGATAAAAGAGTGAGGTAGTTCAACTGATTGAAGAGTGAGGTTGGTTCAACAGATGGAAGAGTGAGGATGGTTCAGCAGATGGAAGAGTGAGGATGGTTTAACTAATAAAAGAGTGAGGTAGTTCAACTGATTGAAGAGTGAGGTAGTTCAACTGATGACAGAGCGAGGATGGTTCAACTGATGGAAAAGTGAGGTAGGTACAACTGATGGAAGAGTGAGGTAGTTCAACTCACTGAAGAGTGAGGTAGGTTCAACTGGTGGAAGAGTGAGGTAGTTCAATTGATTGAAGAGTGAGGTAGTTCAACTGATGGAACAGTGAGGTAGGTTTAACTGATGGAAGAGTGAGGTAGGTTCAACTGATGGAAGAGTGAGGTAGGTTCAACTGATGGAAGAGTGAGGTAGGTTCAACTGATGGAAGAGTGAGGTAGTTCAACTGATTGAAGAGTGAGGTAGGTTCAACTGATGGAAGAGTGAGGTAGGTTCAACTAATGGAAGAGTGAGGTAGGTTCAACTGATGTAACAGTGAGGTAGGTTCAACTGATGGAAGAGTGAGGTTGGTTCAACTGATGAAAGAGTGAGGTAGGTTCAACTGATGTAACAGTGAGGTAGGTTCAACTGATGGAAGAGTGAGGTTGGTTCACCTGATGAAAGAGTGAGGTAGGTTTAACTATTGTAATAGTGAGGTTGGTTGAACTATTGTAAGAGTGGGGTAGGCTCATCTGATGAAAGAGTGAGGTAGGTTCAACTGATGTAAGAGTAAGGTAGGTTGAACTGATGGAAGAGTGAGGTTGGTTCAACTGATGAAAGAGTGAGGTAGGTTCAACTATTGTAAGAGTGAGGTTGGTTCAACTATTGTAAGAGTGAGGCTGGTTCAACTGATGTAAGAGTGAGGTAGTTCAACTGATTGAAGAGTGAGGTAGTTGAACTGATGGAAGAGTGAGGTAGGTTCAACTATTGTAAGAGTGAGGTTGGTTTAACTATTGTAAGAGTGAGGTAGGTTCAACTATTGAAGAGTGAGGTAGGTTCAACTATTGTAAGAGTGAGGTAGTTCAACTGATGGAAGAGTGAGGTAGTTCAACTATTGTAAGAGTGAGGTAGGTTCAACTGATTGAAGAGTGAGGTAGTTGAACTGATGTAAGAGTGAGGAAGTTTCAACTGATGTAACAGTGAGGTAGGTTCAACTGATGAAAGAGTGAGGTAGGTTCGATTGATGGAAGAGTGAGGTAGGTTCAACTGATTGAAGAGTGAGGTAGGTGCAACTGATAAATGAGTGAGGCAGTTCAACTGATTGAAGAGTGAGGTAGTTCAACTGATGGAAGAGTGAGGATGGTTCAACTGATCGACGAGTGAGGATGGTTCAACTAATAAAAGAGTGAGGTAGTTCAACTGATTGAAGAGTGAGGTTGGTTCAACTGATGGGAGAGTGAGGATGGTTCAACTGATTGAAGAATGAGGTAGGTTCAACTGATTGAAGAGTGAGGTAGGTGCAAATGATAAAAGAGTTAGGTAGTTCAACTGATTGAAGAGTGAGGTAGTTCAACTGATGGAAGAGTGAGGATGGTTCAGCTGATGGAAGAGTGAGGATGGTTTAACTAATAAAAGAGTGAGGTAGTTCAACTTATTGAAGAGTGAGGTTGGTTCAACTGATGGAAGAGTGAGGATGGTTCAACTGATTGAAGAGTGAGGTAGTTCAACTGATGGTAGAGTGAGGATGGTTCAACTGGTGGAAGAGTGAGGTAGGTTCAACTGATGGAAGAGAGAATGGTTCAACTGATGGAAGGTAGTTCAACTGATTGAGGAGTGAGGTAGTTCAACTGATGGAAGAGTGAGGTAGTTGAACTGATGGAAAAGTGAGGTAGGTTCAACTGATGGAAGAGTGAGGTAGTTCAACTGATTGAAGAGTGAGGTAGGTTCAACTGATGGAAGAGTGAGGTAGTTCAATTGATTGAAGAGTGAGGTAGTTCAACTGATGGAACAGTGAGGTAGGTTTAACTGATGGAAGAGTGAGGTAGGTTCAACTGATGGAAGAGTGAGGTAGGTTCAACTTATGGAAGAGTGAGGTAGGTTCAACTGATGGAAAAGTGAGGTAGGTTCAACTGATGGAAGAGTGAGGTTGGTTCAACTGATGAAAGAGTGAGGTAGGTTCAACTGATTGAACATTGAGGTAGGTTCAACTGATGGAAGAGTGAGGTTGGTTCACCTGATGAAAGAGTGAGGTAGGTTCAACTATTGTAATAGTGAGGTTTGTTGAACTATTGTAAGAGTGGGGTAGGTTCAACTGATGGAAGAGTGAGGTAGTTCAACTGATGGAAGAGTGAGGTAGTTCAACTGATTCAAGAGTGAGGTTGGTTCATCTGATGAAAGATTGAGGTCGGTTCAACTGATGTAAGAGTAAGGTAGGTTCAACTGATGGAAGAGTGAGGTTGGTTCAACTGATGAAAGAGTGAGGTAGGTTCAACTGATGGAAGAGTGAGGTTGGTTCAACTGATGAAAGAGTGAGGTTGGTTCAACTGATGGAAGAGTGAGGTAGTTGAACTGATGGAAGAGTGAGGTAGTTCAACTGATGGAAGAGTGAGGTTAGTTCAACTGATGGAAGAGTGAGGTAGTTCAACTGATGGAAGAGTAAGGTAGGTTCAACTGATGGAAGAGTGAGGTTGGTTCAACTGATGGAAAGAGTGAGGTAGGTTCAACTGATGGTAAGAGTGAGGTTGGTTCAACTGATGTAAGAGTGAGGGTTGGTTCAACTGATGGAAGAGTGAGGTAGTTCAACTGATGTAAGAGTGAGGTAGTTGAACTGATGGAAGAGTGAGGTAGGTTCAACTATTGAAGAGGGAGGTTGGTTTAACTATTGTAAGAGTGAGGTAGGTTCAACTATTGAAGAGTGAGGTAGGTTCAACTATTGTAAGTGTGAGGTAGTTCAACTGATGGAAGAGTGAGGTAGTTCAACTATTGTAAGAGTGTGGTAGTTCAAGTATTGTAAAGAGTGAGGTAGTTTAACTGATGGAAGAGTGAGGTAGGTTCAACTGATGAAAGAGTGATGTAGGTTCAACTGATGTAAGTGGGAGGCAGTTCAACTTATGTAAGAGTGAGTTAGGTTCAACTGATAGAATAGTGAGGTAGGTTCAACTGATGGAAGAGTGAGGTAGGTTCAACTGATGGAACAGTGAAGTAATTTCCACAGATGGAAGAGTGAGGGTAGTTCAACTATTGCAAAAGTGAGGAGGTAGTTTCAACTCATGGAAGAGTGAGGGAGTTCGACTATTGCAAAAGTGAGGTAGCTTCAACTGATGGAAGAGTGAGGTAGTTCAACTGATTGAAGAGGGGTTAGTTTAACTGATGGAAAAGTGAGGTGTAGTTCAACTGATGGAAGAGTGAGGTAGGTTCAACTGATGGAAGAGAGTGGTGGTAGGTTCAACTGATGTAAAAGAGTGAGGTAGGTTCAACTGATGAAAGAGTGAGGTAGGTTCAACTGATGGAAGAGTGAGGTAGTTTCAACTGATGGAAGAGTGAGGTTAGTTCAACTGATTGAAGAGTGAGGTAGGTTCAACTGATGGAGGAGTGAGGTAGGTTCAACTGATGGAAGAGTGAGGTAAGTTCAACTGATGGAAGAGTGAGGTAGGTTCAACTGATGGAAAAGTGAGGTAGGTTCAACTGAAGGAAGAGTGAGGTAGTTCAACTTATGGAAGAGTGAGGATGGTTCAACATATGGAAGATTGGGGTAGGTTCAACTGATGAAAGAGTGGGGTAGTTGAACTGATGGAAGAGTGGGGTAGTTGAACTGGTGGAAGAGTGAGGTAAGTTCAACTAATGGAAGAGTGAGGTAGGTTCAACTGATGGAAAAGTGAAGTAGGTTCAACTGATTGAAGAGTGAGGTAGTTGAACTGATGTAAAAGTGAGGTAGGTTCAACTGATGGAAGAGTGAGGTTGGTTCAACTGATGGAAGAGTGAGGTATGTTCAACTATTGTTAGAGTGAGGTTCGTTAAACTATTGTAAGAGTGAGGTAAGTTGAACTGATTGAAGAGTGGGGTAGTTCAACTATTGTAAGAGTGAGGTTGGTTCAACTATTGTAAGAGTGAGGTAGGTTCAACTGATTGAAGAGGGAGGAAGTTGAACTGATGTAAGAGTGGGGTAGTTGAACTGATGTAAAAGTGAGGTAGTTCAACTGATAAAAGAGTGAGGTAGGTTCAACTGATGGAAGAGTGAGGTAGGTTCAACTGATGAAAGTGTGAGGTAGTTCAACTGATGGAAGAGTGAGGTAGTTCAACTGTTGCAAAAGTGAAGTAGGTTCAACATATGGAAGAGTGAGGTAGGTTCAACTGATGGTAGAGTGATGTTGGTTCAACTGATGGAAGAGTAAGGTTCGTTCAACTTATGGAAGAGTAAGGTAGGTACAACTGATGGAAGAGTGAGGTTGGTTCCACTGATTGAAGAGTGAGGCTGGTTCAACTGATGGAAGAATGAGGTAGTTGAACTGATGGTAGAGTGAGGTAGTTCAACTGATGGAAGAGTGAGGTAGTTCAACTGATAAAAGAGTGAGGTAGGTAAAACTGATGAAAGTATGAGGTTGTTCAACTGACGGAAGAGTGATGTAGGTTCAACTGATGGACGGGTGAGGTAATTTCAACTGATGGAAATGTGAGGTAGTTCCACTATTGCAAAAGTGAGGTAGGCTCAACTAATGGAAGAGTGGGGTAGTTCAACTGATGGAAGAGTGATGTAGTTCAACTGATGGAAGAGTGATGTAGTTCAACTGATAAAAGAGTGAGGTATGTTCAACTGATGGAAGAGTGAGGTAGTTCAACTGGTGGAAGTGTGAGGTAGGTTCAACTGATGGAAGAGTGAAGTAGTTGAACTGATGAAAGAGTGAGGTAGTTGAGCTGATGGAAGAGTAAGGAAGTTCAACTGATGGAAGAGTGAGGTAAGTTCAACTGATGGAACAGTGAGGTAGGTTCAACTGACGGAGGAGTGAGGTTGGTTCAACTGATGGAAGAGTGATGTTGGTTCAACTGATGGAAGAGTGAGGTAGGTTCAACTGATGGAAGGGTGAGGTTGGTTCAACTGATGGAAGAGTGAGGTAGTTCAACTGATGGTAGAGTGAGGTAGTTCAACTGATTGAAGAGTGAGGATGGTTCAACTGATGAAAGAGTGAGGTTTGTTCAACTGATGGAAGATTTGGGTAGGTTCAAATGATTGAAGAGTGAGGTACTTCAACTGATGGAAGAGTGGGGTAGTTGAACTGATGGAAGTGTAAGGTAGTTCAGGTAGTTGAGCTGATGGAAGAGTAAGGAAGTTCAACTGATGGAAGAGTGAGGTAAGTTCAACTGATGGAACAGTGAGGTAGGTTCAACTGACGGAGGAGTGAGGTTGGTTCAACTGATGGAAGAGTGATGTTGGTTCAACTGATGGAAGAGTGAGGTAGGTTCAACTGATGGAAGGGTGAGGTTGGTTCAACTGATGGAAGAGTGAGGTAGTTCAACTGATGGTAGAGTGAGGTTAGTTGAGGAAACTGATGGAAGAGTGAGGTTTGTTCAACTGATGAAAAGAGTGAGGTAGGTTCAACTATTTCAATTGATGAAAGAGTGAGGTAGGTTCAACTATTGTAAGAGTGAGGTGGGTTCAACTGATTGAAGAGTGAAGTAAGAAGGTTCAACTGATGGAAGAGTGAGGTAGGTTCAACTATTGTAAGAGTGAGGTTTGTTAAACTATTGTAAGAGTGAGGATGGTTCAACTGATGGAAGAGTGAGGTAGTTCAACTATTGTAAGAGTGAGGTTTGTTCAACTATTGTAAGAGTGAGGTAGGTTCAACTCATGGAAGAGTGAGGTAGTTGAACTGATGTAAGAGTGAGGTAAGTTCAACTGATGGAAGAGTGAGGTAAGTTCAAACTGAGGTGGTTCAACTGTGGAAGAGTGTAGGTTCAACTGATGGAAGAGTGAGGGTAGGTTCAACTGATGGAAGAGTGAGGTAGGTTCAACTGATGGAAAGAGTGAGGTAGGTTCAACTGATGGAAGAGTGAGGTAGGTTCAACTGATGGAAGAGTGAGGTAGGTTCAACTGATGGAAGAGTGAGGTAGGTTCAACTGATGGAAGATTTGGGTAGGTTCAAATGATTGAAGAGTGAGGTACTTCAACTGATGGAAGAGTGGGATAGTTGAACTGATGGAAGTGTAAGGTAGTTCAACTGATAAAAGAGTGAGGTAGGTTCAACTGATGGAAGAGTGAGGTAGTTCAACTATTGCAAAGTGAAGTAGGTTCAACTTATGGAAGAGTGAGGTATGTTCAATTGATGGTAGAGTGATGTTGGTTCAACTGATGGAAGAGTAAGGTAGGTTCAACTGATGGAAGAGTAAGGTAGGTACAACGGATGGAAGAGTGAGGTTGGTTCCACTGATTGAAGAGTGAGGCTGGTTCAACTGATGGAAGAATGAGGTAGTTGAACTGATGGAAGAGTGAGGTAGGTTCAACTATTGTAAGAGTGAGGTTGGTTCAACTATTGTAAGAGTGAGGTAGGTTCAACTATTGTAAGAGTGAGGTAGGTTCAACTGATTGAAGAGTGAGGTAGTTCAACTATTGCAAAAGTGAAGTAGGTTCAACTGATTGAAGAGTGAAGTAAGTTCAACTGATGGAAGAGTGAGGTAGGTTCAACTATTGTAAGAGTGAGGTTCGTTAAACTATTGTAAGAGTGAGGATGGTTCAACTGATGGAAGAGTGAGGTAGTTCAACTTTTGTAAGAGTGAAGTTTGTTCAACTATTGTAAGAGTGAGGTAGGTTCAACTGATGGAAGAGTGAGGTAGTTCAACTGATGTAAGAGTGAGGTAAGTTCAACTGATGGAAGAGTGAGGTAAGTTCAACTGATTGAAGAGTGAGGTAGGTTCAACTGATGGAAGAGTGAGGTAGGTTCAACTAATAGAAGAGTGAGGTAGGTTCATCTGATGGAAGAGTGAGGTAGTTCAACTGATGCAAAAGTGAGGTAGGTTCAACTGATGGAAGAGTGAGGTAGGTTCAACTGATGTAAGAGTGAGGTATGTTCAACTGATGTAAGAGTGAGGTAGTTGAACTGATGGAAGAGTGAGGTGAGTAGTTCAACTGATGGAAGAGTGAGGATGGTTCAACTGATGGAAGAGTGAGGTAGTTCAACTGATGGAAGAGTGAGGATGTTCAACTGATGGAAGAGTGAGGTAGTTCAACTGATGTAAGAGTGAGGTAAGTTCAACTGATGGAAGAGTGAGGTAAGTTCAACTGATGGAAGAGTGAGGTAGGTTCAACTGATGGAAGAGTGAGGTAGGTTCAACTGATGGAAGAGTGAGGTAGGTTCAACTAATAGAAGAGTGAGGTAGGTTCATCTGATGGAAGAGTGAGGTAGTTCAACTGATGCAAAAGTGAGGTAGGTTCAACTGATGGAAGAGTGAGGTAGGTTCAACTGATGTAAGAGTGAGGTATGTTCAACTGATGTAAGAGTGAGGTAGTTGAACTGATGGAAGAGTGAGGTGTGTGAGGTAGTTCAACTGATCTAACAGTGAGGTAGTTGAACTGATGGAAGAGTGAGGTAGGTTCAACTGATGGGTGAGTGAGGATGGTTCAACTGATGGAAGAGTGAGGATGGTTCAACTAATGAAAGAGTGAGGGAGTTCAACTGATGGTTTGATCTGATGGAAGAGTGAGGTAGGTTCAACTCATGTAAGAGTGAGGTAGGTTCAACTGATGTTAGAGTGAGGTATTTGAACTGATGGAAGAGTGAGGTAGTTCAACTGATGGAAGAGTGAGGTAGTTCAACTGATTGAAGAGTGAGGTAGTTAAACTGATGGTAGAGTGAGGTAGGTTCAAGTATTGTAAGAGTGAGGTAGGTTAAACTGATGGAGGAGTGAGGTACATGTATGTTCAACTGATTGAAGAGTGAGTTAGGTTCAAGTATTGTAAGAGTGAGGTAGGATCAACTAGGTTATAACATTGAAGAAAGTTGGGCATGTATTCGAAATTAATGGTATTCCATAGTGTGTCACAAACCTGATCATGGATGTCAGCTTATGGCATATATCTGATTTGTTTCCGGGAACGAGTTCATGGTACACCATTGTCATCCTAGAGACACATTTTGTTATCAGTTTTACTGTATATTATTGTTTATTTAGTAAAACCTCAACAACGTGTCTAGTTCACCCCTCACACGTTCGAGAACTTGATGAAAATCGATCGGCATCATGTTGTTTTTTTTACTGATTTCCATATATCTCGTCGTCGACAATGTTCTCTTTCATTATTAAGTTTAGAGCTGAAGTTCACAGCAAAGTCAAATTCACAAATACGTCTTCTGTATCCATCCTTCCATGTCCTCCTGGTGCTGCTCCTTCCATGTCCTCCTCGTGCTGCTCCTGCCATGTCTTCCTGGTGCTGCTCCTGCCATGTCCTCCTGGTGCTCCTCCTGCCGGGACACAACATTCCATGGACACCTCACAAGAAGATTCTGGCCACACAATATATATCCCATTTCCGTCTCTCTTCCACCAGTTCCTCATATTCACAAGTTATTATCGGAGGGTGCGATCTATGTAACGTGGAGGCTGAAATTGACTGACATTAGGAGGGTACACAGGTTTGGTACCTCCATATTTCTTGGCTGACGTTAGGAGGGTACTCAGGTTTGGCTGGAGTTGTCTTGTTGGGGAGGTTGTCTTTGTAGGGTGGTTGTCCTGTTGTTCACGAGGTTGTCCTTGTACTCTTGAAGAGACACTGACGGAAGACTCACAGTCCCGGGGAAACCCCTTGGATTTTCTTGGCATGAACAAAATAAATAAAGCGTTGTTTCGGATGATTTAGACACATGTACTCAGCGTTTCTGTGAACATTGGAAGATGTGTTTGACTTCAGGCTATTGATCGAGTATCATCCCCATGACCCATCCCAGTGAAGGAAAGGAAGGAATTCACTAACCGATCTATTTACTTGTTCCGTGTATTGACTGCTGGTAACAGTCAATAACATTCTACACCAACACACCTTACTACAGTAGGAATGAAAACATGGGAACTGACATACACTATGCGCAAGTTCATTGGAGAATGAAACTCCATCGATTGAGGGCTAAAATCTGTATTAATTGAATACAAACACGTCGGTGAAGTGCAATTATTAAATTCATCGAGGTACGAGTACGAAGAACTATTTGATCCCTTGATTCTGTGAGCTACTTTAACTCAATTTGTATTCTTCTTTTACATGCTCTACATTTCTCTATCTAACACCTAATGGACAGATCACATTTTAGCGCTGCAAGTACAGTTTATACTATAGTTCGATTTGTAATGCACAATTTCGAAAAGTCTTGTAACTGTGGTCTGCGATTCCTGTCCGCATGAGCAGATGACGGCCTTGCATACCTTCGAGCAATGTCATTTCCATCTATGTTAATGTATGTGTGACAGTATGTTTTATTCATAAAGAAATGTAATGTTAACCGATCAACAGAAACAGATGGTGAATGTTTCCCACTAATTTTATAACAATCCCATAAGGTTATGTTAATACTGATTCCTCCTTGTTTCAGATACAGGAGGTGATGCGGCCTGAGATTGATGCCCTGAGTGCGTCCCCCACAGTGTTACACAACACACATGACCACGAGTAAACACATGTTTCGCTTTGGAGTGAATTCGGCCTGAAACGTAATCTTGTGGGATAGAGA
Source organism: Haliotis rubra (assembly GCF_003918875.1). Lineage (NCBI taxonomy): Eukaryota > Metazoa > Mollusca > Gastropoda > Lepetellida > Haliotidae > Haliotis > Haliotis rubra. The sequence goes on from NW_025765260.1 coordinate 138,197, forward strand.
CCCCAGAAATGATTGCTTGTCCGTCTTGTGGCCTGTGATAGGTAACCCTGCTTTTCAGGAGTGCAATCTAGGTGTGGTTATGGCGGACGCCGGGATGGGAGTCACAGACGCAATCTGGCAGAATGTGAGCAATGTCCTCAATTTTACATCTGATCCCGGAAATGGTACGAATGACAATTCTTCTGGGTTCTGTCCAGTGGAGGAAGAACCCGATACGACTAATCAGGAATTCTTCCGAATCGCCCAGTTAATCACGGGACTGATCCTGTACCCGGCCGTGTGCATCCCCGGACTCCTGGGTAATATCCTCACTGTCATCGTGCTTACAAAGCGGAACATGCTCACATCCACTAATGCTTTCTTGAGTGCTTTGGCAATATCTGACGCAATCAAGCTCATAAATGATATATTATACGTGCTGGTAACTATATTCAGTAAGACCGATGACGTCATGGGCAACAGGGCATATGGGTATCTATATCCTTACGCGCATTTCATTTTCAATATGTCTGTCTGTGTATCTTCATGGCTGACTGTGTCAGTAGCTGTGGAGAGGTACATTCTTGTGTGTCACCCAACACGCGCCAGGGCGTTATGCAGCAGATACCGCGCTGTCGTCACATGCGTAGTCGTATACATCATCATGACGGTAGTCGCTCTTCCATCTGCCTTCCGTTATCGGACCAAGTGGTGTTACGACCAGTCCTTGAATGAATCCATGCTACACGTCGAGCTTACAGAACTTTATCACAACCAAGTATTTGTGTCGGCCTACACATGGGCCCAGAATCTCCTGCGTTCTATCATCCCCCTCCTTGTGCTAGTTGCCTTGAATGCTTGCATTATTGGTGCGTTAAGAAAAACCCGTGCCAACAAACGTAACTCCTCCCGTCACCGCGTCACGGTGATGATGATTATGGTCATAGTTGTGTTTATGGTATGTATAACACCAGACGCCATTATGTCCACTGTGTTTGGTTTCGGCTACCACGAAGCGGGGCCTCTCGTGAAAGGAATACGGGAATTCACGGACACGCTTCTGGCACTCAACGCCGCCATCAACTTCGTCATATACTGCTTATTCAACAAAGTTTTCCGACAGAGCTTCGCCCAACTCTGCTGCCGGACAAAAAACCCCAAGAAGCTTCAGACAGAAATGGACGAGTCCCAGTACCGGCGTCTGTCTGAAGCTAAAAACAACAACAAAAATAACAACGTACAACAAAATAATGAAAACTCTGGTTCCAGTAAATCATGAAGATGGCGCTTGATTGAAGAACCAACATTGCGAGGATTAATTCCTCTTGTGTGAATTAAGTGTAGTATTTGGATTGGAAACCATTATAATGAGTGATTGGATTCATGACTAATTGCCAAGTTGCGTGTGCACAGCGCCCCTTGCAAGTAGTTAAAAACTGAAAGACGTTAGACAGGAAGACCATCAACTGCTAGCTGGACATCTGTAATGAATGAGAAAACTGGAGGAAGAATGGATTTTAAATGGATTAAAGCCTTGTGATAAAAACACTACTACTTTTGTGACAGGAGGATATTGTGTTCTCAGCAATGTGTGGAGAGCTGGGGCTATACGATCACCTGCTATGTACTATAAATGAACGCTTAGCATTAACACAGTGACCCACTTATTGTTGCGGACGGTCCTACTGTCAGTGACATGTTACTATAGTGATGACTCGTGATCTTACTGTTGATATACATGTTACGATGTCGATAATTGGTGATCACTTATTTCGTTAGACCACTGATTACTTCCGCGTAGCCAACCAACATGTCATTGTTGGCCATATTGGTCTCCGATGAGGATTGTCTATTTCTACTCCATGTGATACTGAGTGTTGTATATATTGGTGTATATGTATCTTCAGTGGATGGCAGGAAGTAACGATGGAGTGCGGCACACTGTCACCTGCAGTGTTGGGAGGTAAACTGCTTCTGTGCTTCGTCAGCTACTTCCGGTTGTACCATGTATCGTACTACCCTCGTTACAATGCACATATGTGTCTTTGCTGGATCTGACAGTATTTTTATGCCGTATTGCGATACAGGTGCATTACACTGGTGTGCTGGTATACACGCTAATGGACCACTGTATAAACATCGTCTGGAACTGCATCAACTAGGTGGAGAAGAATCTTCTTTGTGTATAATAATATTTATTTAAGAAATTTATTTTTTTGTCATGTCAATGATATGTATATAATGAAACACAGTGTACAGGTATTATATGTGTGTATATATGTAGAGCGTTGATGATTGCTATATTCTTCTAAACTTATTTATGCCTTCCAGAGATGTTGAAACGACCCCTAAACAGTGTTTGTCCATTAGCGTGTATAACGCTGTGAACACCTAGAACGGATTTGTTAATTGTAAATTACTTTTCCTTTTAGTCAGTTTTTGTAGTGTGTTGAAAGAGTTTCCTTTGATCTGTAACATATTTCATCAGATACGCCATGCCATCAGCCATATGCAGCAACTGATCACATATTTCCCTCTCTCACTATTATGCTGGTTAGGTTAACTGTGACACTTACATTCTCTCGTGGCTGCTGTCATTAGCTGGCTGTGGCTGCCGTACTGTTTTTTACGACATTGTGTTGAGTTAATTGTGACTTAAGGAAGCTTTCATTATTGTGCTTGGTAGAGTTAGATTGTTGTTTTCGACGCGGAGTGAAGTTAACTATGAGAAAAAGTGGCTTTCATTGAGCTTCTTGGTAAACTTAACTATGGAACACATTTACTCTCATTAAGAATCAGGGTAAAATTAACTATGGAACACATTTACTCTCATTAAGAATCAGGGTAAAATTAACTATGGAACACATTTACTCTCATTAAGAATCAGGGTAAAATTAACTATGGAACACATTTGGTCTCATTAAGAATCAGGGTAAAATTAACTATGGAACACATTTACTCTCATTAAGAATCAGGGTAAAATTAACTATGGAACACATTTACTCTCATTAAGAATCAGGGTAAAATTAACTATGGAACACATTTACTCTCATTAAGAATCAGGGTAAAATTAACTATGGAACACATTTGCCATCATTACGATTCTGGGTAGAGTTGACTGTTATACACCGTTGCTCTCATAACGATTTTGATTAGAGTTGACTGATATACATCGTTGCTCTCATTACGATTTTGATTAGAGTTGACTGATATACATCGTTGCTCTCATTACGATTCTGGGTAGAGTTGACTGCTATACCATTTTGCTCTCATTACGATTCTGGGTACAGTTGACTGCTATACACCGTTGCTCTCATTACGATTCTGGGTAGAGTTGACTGCTATACCATTTTGCTCTCATTACGATTCTGGGTAGAGTTGACAGCTATACAACGTTCCTCACATTACGATTCTGTGTAGAGTTGACAGCTATACAACGTTGCTCTCATTACGATTCTGGGTAGAGTTGACTGCTATATACCGTTGCTCTCATTACGATTCTGGGTAGAGTTGACAGCTATACAACGTTGCTCTCATTACGATTCTGGGTAGAGTTGACTGCTATACAACGTTGCTCTCATTACGATTCTGGGTAGAGTTGACAGCTATACACCGTTGGTCTCCTTACGATTCTGGGTAGAGTTGACAGCTATACAACGTTGCTCACATTACGATTCGAAAATCCTTGACAAGGCCCACTCTTATCATACAATATTTCCAGGTATTAATCAAGAAAGGAAAAGCATTTTCGACGGTTTTCTAATTGAGGGACGAAAGAAGCCGAAATTTAACCGATGCATCGATAAAGATTGACATTTGATAATTACTAACACACCGACTGATTTCTAATAGCTGTTAGCCTATGGCTGCCTGATGAACCGTGGACGTCGGGCTTCATGGCCAGCATCATCTAGTCTCTGCTGTGGGGACCTCATACACTACTGGTTACCGATAATCTTTGGAACTAGCAATTCATAACTGCAAAGTTTGATGTACTAGAAAAATGCTTTTTGCGTTTTGTTGTTTTCATTAACACCGCCTGACAAAGATTGACGGAGGAGGTTAGCATTGTGGGTAGCACTGGAACAACACGCAGTCACAACAGTTTTAACATTACAGTTAATCAACTACATTAACTGAACTTATCCCGGAGATGAAACATTTGTAATCGGTCGTCTTTCAAATTGGATTTTAAGCCCGGTAAAACATGTCATAACGGGGTGATCGTGAGAAATTCAAAGTCAAGGACTGTTCCTCAATCCAATATGCACTACTAAGTACAATCAAAATATGTTATACACAACACTCTTGGGTAAATAAAGTAAGCTGGGACCACCTCTTGTGATAAAGCTTTCATGAGATTCCATTCTTCATCGACATTCACATCTCAGTCGTGACGGGAGAAAACCTATATCTACTTATCTTAGAACACGGCATGCATGACATTGCCGTGGTTCATCCTTCAACAGTGTAGGATCCGTTACAGTAGAACATGACCTTGCCGTGGTTCATCCTTCAACAGTGTAGGCTTCCGTTACAGTAGAACACGGCATGCATGACCTTGCCGTGGTTCATCCTTCAACAGTGTAGGCTTCCGTTACAGTAGAACACGGCATGCATGACCTTGCCGTGGTTCATCCTTCAACAGTGTAGGCTTCCGTTACAGTAGAACACGGCATGCATGACCTTGCCGTGGTTCATCCTTCAACAGTGTAGAATCCGTTGCAGTAGAACTTGCATCACACGCGACTAGCTGTATTAGCTTCATCATCTGTGCGTATGTTTTTCCTGTTCTTTCACTTCTGTTTTGATCACGTGGTGTCAGATGTTGAATAAATCACTCAAATGTAGCGCTGGTTTGTTGTACTGGATACACAGCTTCTACTATAAACTGTGCTCTCTCAACGGGCTTTAGCGAACAGAACATATATAAGATGTTACCATATGTGAGATCTGAACTCCGGGTATGTAACCGGTCAATCCACAAGGAACCACACAAAATCAGTGTTGGAGTGTTTATGGTGTCTATCTCAGGTGGGCGAGCTCATGTTGCTACTTTTGTTAATGAATTATTCTCATTAATTTTCATTTTACCAAAATATTGGTCACATGACACTAGTATTGGTGTCTCCCATCGTAATTGAGCATGTGATGAAGCAACGGGTTATTTGCCACTTATGTTTCCGCGGACCAGGAGACAGCAGGTAGAGACACCCTGCAGACCAGGACACAAATGTCAGGACACCCTGCAGACCAGGACACAAATGTCAGGACACCCTGCAGACCAGGACACAAATGTCAGGACACCCTGCAGACCAGGACACAGATGTCAGGACACCCTGCAGACCAGGACACAAATAGGCCAGGACACCCTGCAGACCAGGACACACTCATCAGGACACCCTGCAGACCAGGACACACGTATTAGGACACCCTGCAGACCAGGACACACATATCAGGACACCCTGCAGACCAGGACACAAATATGTCAGGACACCCTGCAGACCAGGACACAAATAGGCCAGGACACCCTGCAGACCAGGACACAGTTAGGTCAGGACCTATGTTTGCTCTGTCGGACGGTCTCACCGATACAAGTATCTACAATTGTTTGAGTTCATGATTAAAAACAAGTAAGTACTCTATGAAGTTTAATGTTGAAGTATGTCTTTACAGGACGTGCCATATGGTTTGTGGAGATCGCTTACAACTTGTGTGATGAATGACTTTCAGTGGTCCACTCATATAATTTTCACAGTCATTTTCCCCTTAGCTCCGAATGAAATCTGTTTCTGACAATTCTTAAGACTGGCCAACACTGAAGTTTCAAACACTGACGGTGTTGGCGTTAATTATACCAACTCAATTCGATCTTAAGCATATTTGAAACATACTAAGCCGTAAAAACAGAACTGGGACACATGCTATTCGGTTGTTTACGAAATATGCGAAAGAAGAGAAAGGGTAGATATCAGCTGACCACAAGCTGATGAAGGATGACACAGGGTAGATATCAGTTGATCACAAGCTGGCGAAGGAGGTGACAGGGAAGATTTTAGTCGGTCACAACCTGGTGGAGGAAGACACAGGGTAGATATCAGTCGATAACAAGCTGGCGGTGGAGGTGACAGGGTAGATATCAGTTGATCACAAGCTGGTCAAGGAGGACACGCGGTAAATATCAGTTGATCACATGCTGGCGGAGGAGGTGACAGGGTAGATATTAGTTGACCACATGATGGTCAAGGAGGACAAAGGGTAGATATCAGTCGATCACAAGCTGGTGGGGGAAGAAACAGGGTAGATTTCTGTAGGTCACAACCTGGTGGAGGAAGACACAGGGTAGATATCAGTCGATAACAAGCTGGCGGAGGAGGTGAGAGGGTAGATATCAGTTGATCAAATGCTGGTCAAGGAGGACAAAGGGTAGATATCAGTCAATAACAAGCTGGTGGAGGAGGTGACAGGGTAGATATAAGTCGATCACAAGCCTGTGGAGGAGCACACTGGGTAGATATCAGTTAATCGCAAGCTGGTGGAGGAGGTGAAAGGGTAGGTATCTGTCGGTCACAACCAGGTGGAGGAAGACACAGTGTAGATATGAATTCAAAACAAGCTGGCGGAGAGGGTGACAGGGTAGGTATAAGTCGGTCACAACCTGGTGGAGGAAGACACATTGTAGATATGAGTTGATAACAAGCTGGCGGAGGAGGTGACAGGGTAGATATCAGTTGATCACCAGCTGGTCAAGGAGGAGACAGGGTAGATATAAGTCGGTCATATGCTGGTGGAGGAGGACACAGGGTAGATATCAGTCGCTTACAAGCTGATGGAGGAAGACACCGGGTAGATATCAGTTGATCACAAGCTGGTTGAGGAGGAGACAGGGTAGATATAAGTCGGTCACAACCTCGAGGAGCAAAGACACAGGGTAGATATCAGTTGATCGCAAGCTGGTAAAGGAGGACACAGGGTAGATATCAGTTGACCAAAGCTGGTGGAGGAGTTGACAGGGTAAATATCAGTGATTCACAAGCTGTCGGAGGAGGTGACAAGGTAGATATCAATCGATCACAAGCTGGTCAAGGAGGAAACTGGGTAGATATCAACTGATCACAAACTGGTGGAGGAGTTGACAGGGTACATATCAGTTGATCACAAGCTGGTAAATGAGGATATAGGTTAGATATCAGTCGATCACAAGCTGGCGGAGGGGGTGACAGGTTAGATATCAGTTGATCACAAGCTGGTGAAGGATGACACAGGTAGATATCAGTCGATCACAAGCTGGTGGAGGAGGTGACAGGGTAGATAAAAGTTGATCACAAGCTGGTGGAGGAAGACAAAGGGTAGATATCAGTCGATCACAAGCTGGTGGAGCAGGGGACAGGGTAGATATCAGTCGATAAGAAGCTGATGGAGGATGTGACAGGGTAGATATCAGTCGATCATAACCTGGTGGAGGAAGACAAAGGGTTGTTATCAATTGGTGACAATTTGGCGGAGGAAGACAAAGGGTAGATATTAGTCGATCACAAGCTGGTGGAGGAAGACAAAGGGTAGATATCAGTCGATCACAAGCGGGCGGAGGAGGTGACAAGGTAGATATCAGTCGGTCACAAGCTGGTGAAGGAAGTGACAGTGTAGATATCAGTCGATCACATACTGGCGGAGGAGGTGACAGGGTAGATGTCAGTCAGTCACAAGCTGGCTGAGGTGGTGACAGGGTAGATATCAGTCGATCAAAAGCTGGTGGAGGAGGTTACAGGTTAGATATCAGTTGATCAAAAGCTGGTGAAGGAGAACACAGGGTAGATATCAGACGATAAGAAGCTGGTGGAGTAGTTGACAGAGTAGATATCAGTCGGTCACAACCTGGTAGAGGAAGAAACAGGTAGATAACATTCGATCACAAGCTGGTGGAGGAGGTGACAGGGTAAATATCAGTCGATCAAGAGCTGGTGGAGGAAGACACAGGGTAGATATCAGACGATCACATGATGGTGGAGGAGGACACAGGGTAGATATCAGTTGATCACATGCTGGTGGAGGAGGTGACAGGGTAAATATCAGTCGATCAAGAGCTGGTGGAGGAAGACACAGGGTAGATATCAGACGATCACATGATGGTGGATGAAGACACAGGGTAGATATCAGTTGATCACATGCTGGTGGAGAAAGTGACTGGGTAGATATCAGTCAATCAGAAGCTGGTGGGGGAGTTGACGGGGTAGATATAAGTCGATCACAACCTGGTGGAGGAAGACACAGCGTAGATATCAGTTGATCACAAGCTGGTGGAGGAAGATACACGGTAGATATCAGTTGATCACAAGCCGGTTGAAGAGGACACAGGGTAGATATAAGTCGGTCACAACCTCGAGGAGAAAAGACACAGGGTAGATATCAATTGATCGCAAGCTGGTAAAGGAGGACACAGGGTAGATATCAGTTAAGCAAAGCTGGTGGAGGAGTTGACAGGTTACATATCAGTTGATCACAAGCTGGTAAAGGAGGATATAGGTTATATATCAGTCGATCACAAGCTGATGGATGAGGTGACAGGGTAAATAACAGTCGATCACGAGCTGGTGGAGGAAGACACAGGGTAGATATCAGACGGTCACATGATGGTGGAGCAGGACACAAGGTAGATATCAGTTGATCACAAGCTGGTGGAGGAGGACACAAGGTAAATATAAGTCGATCACATGCTGGTGGAGGAGGACACAGTGTAGATATCAGTTAATCACATGCTTGTGGAGGAGGTGAAAGGGTAGGTATCTGTCGGTCACAACCAGGTGGAGGAAGACACAGTGTAGATATGTGTTGATAACAAGCTGGCGGAGGAGGAGACAAGGTAGATATAAGTCGGTCACAACCTCATGGAGAAAAGACACAGGGTAGATATCAGTTGATCGCAAGCTGGAAAAGGCGGAGACAGGGTAGATATCAATTGACCAAAGCTGGTGGAGGAGTTGACAGGGTACATATCAGTTGATCACAAGCTGGTAAAGGAGGATATAGGTTAGATATCAGTCGATCACAAGCTTGTGGAGGAGGTGACAAGGTAGATATCAATCGATCACAAGCTGGTCAAAGAGGACACAGGGTAGATACCAATTGATCACAAGCTGGTGGAGGAGTTGACAGGGTAAATATCAGTTGATCACAAGCTGGTAAATGAGGATATAGGTTAGATATCAGTCGATCACAAGCTGGTGGAGGAGGACACAGGGTAAATATCAGTCGATCAAGACCTGGGATGAGGAAGACACAGGGTAGATATCAGACGATCACATGATGGTGGAGGAGGACACAGGGTAGATATCAGTTGATCACATGCTGGAGGAGAAAGTGACTGGGTAGATATCAGTGGATCACAAGCTGGTGGGGGAGTTGACGGGGCAGATATCTGTCGATCACAGCCTGGTGGAGGAGGACACAGTGTAGATATCAGTTGATCACAAGCTGGCGGAGGAAGAAACAGGGTAGATATAAGTCGATCACAAGCTACACTAGGTAGATATCACTTAATCACAAGCTGGTGGAGGAGGACACTGGGTACATATCAGTTAATCACAAGCTGGTGGAGGAAGACAAAGGGTAGATATCAGTTGATGAAACTTTGGCTGAGGAAGACAAAGGGAAGATATAAGTCGATCACAAAGTCGATTACACGATGGCTGAGGAAGATACACGGTAGATATAAGTCGATCACAAGCTGGTGGAGGAGGACACTGGGTAGATATAAGGTGATCACAAGCTGGTGGAGGAGGACACAGGGTAGATATCAGTCGATCACAACCTGGTGGAGGAAGACACAGTGTAGATAAAAGTCGATTACACGATGGCTGAGGAAGATACACGGTAGATATAAGTCGATCACAAGCTGGTGGAGGAGGACACTGGGTAGATATAAGGTGATCACAAGCTGGTGGAGGAGGACACAGGGTAGATATCAGTCGATCACAAGCTGGTGGAGGAGGACACTGGGTAGATATCAGTTGATCACAAGCTGGTGGGGGAGTTGACGGGGTAGATATCTGTCGATCACAACCTGGTGGAGGAAGACACAGTGTAGATATAAGTCGATTACACCATGGCTGAGGAAGATACACGGTAGATATAAGTCGATCACAAGCTGGTGGAGGAGGACACTGGGTAGATATAAGGTGATCACAAGCTGGTGGAGGAGGACACAGGGTAGATATCAGTCGATCACAAGCTGGTGGAGAAGGACACTCGGTAGATATCACTTAATCACAAGCTGATGGATGAGGTGACAGGGTAAATAACTGTCGATCACGAGCTGGTGGAGGAAGACACAGGGTAGATATCAGACGGTCACATGATGGTGGAGCAGGACACAAGGTAGATATCAGTTGATCACAAGCTGGTGGAGGAGGACACTGGGTAGACATCAGTTAATCACAAGCTTGTGGAGGAGGTGAAAGGGTAGGTATCTGTCGGTCACAACCAGGTGGAGGAAGACACAGTGTAGATATGTGTTGATAACAAGCTGGCGGAGGAGGAGACAAGGTAGATATAAGTCGGTCACAAGCTGATGGAGGAAGACACTGGGTAGATATCAGTTGATCACAAGCTGGTTGAGGAGGAGACAGGATAGATATAAGTCGGTCACAACCTCATGGAGAAAAGACACAGGGTAGATATCAGTTGATCGCTTAAGCTGGAAAAAGGCGGAGACAGGGTAGATATCAATTGACCAAAGCTGGTGGAGGAGTTGACAGGGTACATATCAGTTGATCACAAGCTGGTAAAGGAGGATATAGGTTAGATATCAGTCGATCACAAGCTTGTGGAGGAGGTGACAAGGTAGATATCAATCGATCACAAGCTGGTCAAGGAGGACACAGGGTAGATATCAGTCGATCACAACCTGGTGGAGGAAGACACAGTGTAGATAAAAGTCGATTACACGATGGCTGAGGAAGATACACGGTAGATATAAGTCGATCACAAGCTGGTGGGAGGAGGACACTGGGTAGATATAAGGTGATCACAGGCTGGTGGAGGAGGACACAGGGTAGATATCAGTCGATCACAAGCTGGTGGAGGAGGACGCTCGGTAGATATCACTTAATCACAAGCTGGTGGAGGAGGACACTGGGTACATATCAGTTAATCACAAGCTGGTGGGAGGCAGACAAAGGGTAGATATCAGTTGATGAAACTTTGGCTGAGGAAGACAAAGGTAAGATATCAGTCGATGACAGGCTGGTGGAGGAGGTGACAAGGTAGATATCAGTCGAGAAAATGCTGGCGGGAGGAGGACACAGGGAAGACATTAGTCGATACGAAGCTGGTGGTGGAGGTGACAGGGTAGATATCAGTCAGTCGGTCACAAGCTGGCGGAGGGGTGACAGGTTAGATATCAGTTGATCACAAGCTGGTGAAGGATTACACAGGTAGATAACAGTCGATCACAAGCTGGTGGAGGAGGACACAGGGTAGATATCAGTGAATCACAAGCTGGTGGAGGAGGACACTGGGTACATATTAGTTGATCACAAGCTGGTGGAGGAGGTGAAAGGGTAGATATCAGTTGATCACAAACTGGTGGAGGAAGACAAAGGGTAGATATCAGTTGATGAAACTTTGGCAGAGGAAGACAAAGGGAAGATATCAGTCGATGACAGGCTGGTGGAGGAGGTGACAAGGTAGATATCAGTCGAGAAAATGCTGGCGGAGGAGAACACAGGGAAGATATTAGTCGATACGAAGCTGGTGGTGGAGGTGACAGGGTAGATATCAGTCGGTCACAAGCTGGCGGAGGGGGTGACAGGTTAGATATCAGTTGATCACAAGCTGGTGAAGGATGACACAGGGTAGATATCAGTCGATCACAAGGTGGTGGAGGAGGTGACAGGGTAGATAAAAGTTGATCACAAGCTGGTGGAGGAAGACAAAGGGTAGATATCAGTCGATCACAAGCTGGTGGAGCAGGGGACAGGGTAGATGTCAGTCGATAAGAAGCAGATGGAGGATGTGACAGGGTAGATATCAGTCGATCATAACCTGGTGGAGGAAGACAAAGGGTTGTTATCAATTGGTGACAATTTGGTGGAGGAAGACAAAGGGTAGATATCAGTCGATCACAAGCGGGTGAAGGAGGTGACAAGGTAGATATCAGTCTGTCACAAGCTGGCTGAGGTGGTGACAGGGTAGATATCAGTCGGTCAAAAGCTGGTGGAGGAGGTTACAGGTTAGATATCAGTTGATCAAAAGCTGGTGAAGGAGAAGACAGGGTAGATATGATTCGATAAGTAGCTGGTGGAGTAGTTGACAGGGTATATATCAGTCGGTCACAACCTGGTGGCGGATGACACAGGGTAGATATCAGTCCATCACAAGCTGGTGGAGGAGGTGACAGGGTAGATATCAGTTGATCAAAAGCTGGTGAAGGAGAACACGGGGTAGATATCAGACGATAAGAAGCTGGTGGAGTAGTTGACAGAGTAGATATCAGTCGGTCACATGCTGGTGGAGGACGAAACAGGTAGATAACAGTCGATCACAAGCTGGTGGAGGAGGTGACAGTGTAAATATCAGTCGATCAAGAGCTGGTGGAGGAAGACACAGGGTAGATATCAGACGATCACATGATGGTGGAGGAGGACACAGGGTAGATATCAGTTGATCACATGCTGGTGGAGGAGGTGACAGGTGTAAATATCAGTCGATCAAGAGCTGGTGGAGGAAGACACAGGGTAGATATCAGACGATCACATGATGGTGGAGGAGGACACAGGGTAGATATCAGTTGATCACATGCTGGTGGAGGAGGTGACAGTGTAAATATCAGTCGATCAAGAGCTGGTGGAGGAAGACACAGGGTAGATATCAGACGATCACATGATGGTGGAGGAGGACACAGGGTAGATATCAGTTGATCACAAGCTAGTGGATGGGGCACAGGGTAGATATCAGTTGATCACAAGGTGGTCAAGGAGGACACACGGTAAATATCAGTCAATAATAAGCTAGTGGAGGAGCTGACGGGGGAGATATCTGTCGGGCACAAGCTGGCTGGCGAAAACACAGGTGAGATATAAGTCGATCACATGCTGGTGGAGGACAACACAGTATAGATATCAGTCGATCCCATGCTTGTGGAGGATGTGACATGTAAGATATCAGTTAATCACATGCTTGTGGAGGAGTTGACAGGGTAGATATCAGTTAATCACATGCTGGTGGAGGATGTGACATGGCAGATATCAGTTAATTACATGCTGGTGGAGGATGTGACATGGCAGATATCAGTTGATCACCTGCTGGTGGATGAAGAGACAGGGTAGATATCAGTCAATCACAAGCTGGTGGAGCAGGACACAAGGTAGATATCAGTTGATCACAAGCTGGTGGAGGAGGACACTGGGTAGACATCAGTTAATCACAAGCTTGTGGAGGAGGTGAAAGGGTAGGTATCTGTCGGTCACAACCAGGTGGAGGAAGACACAGTGTAGATATGTGTTGATAACAAGCTGGCGGAGGAGGAGACAAGGTAGATATAAGTCGGTCACAAGCTGATGGAGGAAGACACTGGGTAGATATCAGTTGATCACAAGCTGGTTGAGGAGGAGACAGGATAGATATAAGTCGGTCACAACCTCATGGAGAAAAGACACAGGGTAGATATCAGTTGATCGCAAGCTGGAAAAGGCGGAGACAGGGTAGATATCAATTGACCAAAGCTGGTGGAGGAGTTGACAGGGTACATATCAGTTGATCACAAGCTGGTAAAGGAGGATATAGGTTAGATATCAGTCGATCACAAGCTTGTGGAGGAGGTGACAAGGTAGATATCAATCGATCACAAGCTGGTCAAGGAGGACACAGGGTAGATATCAGTCGATCACAACCTGGTGGAGGAAGACACAGTGTAGATAAAAGTCGATTACACGATGGCTGAGGAAGATACACGGTAGATATAAGTCGATCACAAGCTGGTGGAGGAGGACACTGGGTAGATATAAGGTGATCACAGGCTGGTGGAGGAGGACACAGGGTAGATATCAGTCGATCACAAGCTGGTGGAGGAGGACGCTCGGTAGATATCACTTAATCACAAGCTGGTGGAGGAGGACACTGGGTACATATCAGTTAATCACAAGCTGGTGGAGGCAGACAAAGGGTAGATATCAGTTGATGAAACTTTGGCTGAGGAAGACAAAGGTAAGATATCAGTCGATGACAGGCTGGTGGAGGAGGTGACAAGGTAGATATCAGTCGAGAAAATGCTGGCGGAGGAGGACACAGGGAAGATATTAGTCGATACGAAGCTGGTGGTGGAGGTGACAGGGTAGATATCAGTCGGTCACAAGCTGGCGGAGGGGGTGACAGGTTAGATATCAGTTGATCACAAGCTGGTGAAGGATTACACAGGTAGATAACAGTCGATCACAAGCTGGTGGAGGAGGACACAGGGTAGATATCAGTGAATCACAAGCTGGTGGAGGAGGACACTGGGTACATATTAGTTGATCACAAGCTGGTGGAGGTGGTGAAAGGGTAGATATCAGTTGATCACAAACTGGTGGAGGAAGACAAAGGGTAGATATCAGTTGATGAAACTTTGGCAGAGGAAGACAAAGGGAAGATATCAGTCGATGACAGGCTGGTGGAGGAGGTGACAAGGTAGATATCAGTCGAGAAAATGCTGGCGGAGGAGAACACAGGGAAGATATTAGTCGATACGAAGCTGGTGGTGGAGGTGACAGGGTAGATATCAGTCGGTCACAAGCTGGCGGAGGGGGTGACAGGTTAGATATCAGTTGATCACAAGCTGGTGAAGGATGACACAGGGTAGATATCAGTCGATCACAAGGTGGTGGAGGAGGTGACAGGGTAGATAAAAGTTGATCACAAGCTGGTGGAGGAAGACAAAGGGTAGATATCAGTCGATCACAAGCTGGTGGAGCAGGGGACAGGGTAGATGTCAGTCGATAAGAAGCTGATGGAGGATGTGACAGGGTAGATATCAGTCGATCATAACCTGGTGGAGGAAGACAAAGGGTTGTTATCAATTGGTGACAATTTGGTGGAGGAAGACAAAGGGTAGATATCAGTCGATCACAAGCGGGTGAAGGAAGACAAAGGGTAGATATCAGTCGATCACAAGCGGGTGAAGGAGGTGACAAGGTAGATATCAGTCTGTCACAAGCTGGCTGAGGTGGTGACAGGGTAGATATCAGTCGATCAAAAGCTGGTGGAGGAGGTTACAGGTTAGATATCAGTTGATCAAAAGCTGGTGAAGGAGAAGACAGGGTAGATATGATTCGATAAGTAGCTGGTGGAGTAGTTGACAGGGTATATATCAGTCGGTCACAACCTGGTGGCGGATGACACAGGGTAGATATCAGTCCATCACAAGCTGGTGGAGGAGGTGACAGGGTAGATATCAGTTGATCAAAAGCTGGTGAAGGAGAACACGGGGTAGATATCAGACGATAAGAAGCTGGTGGAGTAGTTGACAGAGTAGATATCAGTCGGTGGAGGACGAAACAGGTAGATAACAGTCGATCACAAGCTGGCGGAGGAGGTGACAGTGTAAATATCAGTCGATCAAGAGCTGGTGGAGGAAGACACAGGGTAGATATCAGACGATCACATGATGGTGGAGGAGGACACAGGGTAGATATCAGTTGATCACATGCTGGTGGAGGAGGTGACAGTGTAAATATCAGTCGATCAAGAGCTGGTGGAGGAAGACACAGGGTAGATATCAGACGATCACATGATGGTGGAGGAGGACACAGGGTAGATATCAGTTGATCACATGCTGGTGGAGGAGGTGACAGTGTAAATATCAGTCGATCAAGAGCTGGTGGAGGAAGACACAGGGTAGATATCAGACGATCACATGATGGTGGAGGAGGACACAGGGTAGATATCAGTTGATCACAAGCTAGTGGATGGGGCACAGGGTAGATATCAGTTGATCACAAGGTGGTCAAGGAGGACACACGGTAAATATCAGTCAATAATAAGCTAGTGGAGGAGCTGACGGGGGAGATATCTGTCGGGCACAAGCTGGCTGGCGAAAACACAGGTGAGATATAAGTCGATCACATGCTGGTGGAGGACAACACAGTATAGATATCAGTCGATCCCATGCTTGTGGAGGATGTGACATGTAAGATATCAGTTAATCACATGCTTGTGGAGGAGTTGACAGGGTAGATATCAGTTAATCACATGCTGGTGGAGGATGTGACATGGCAGATATCAGTTAATTACAAGCTGGTGGAGGATGTGACATGGCAGATATCAGTTAATTACATGCTGGTGGAGGATGTGACATGGCAGATATCAGTTGATCACCTGCTGGTGGATGAAGAGACAGGGTAGATATCAGTCAATCACAAGCTGGTGGAGGAAGACACAAGGTAGATATCAGTCGATCACAAGCTGGTCAAGGAAAACACAGGGTAGATATCAGTTAATCAAAAGCTAGTGGAGGAGGTGACAGGGTAGATATCAGTTAATCCCATGCTGGTGGACGAGTTGAAAGGGTAGATATCAGTTAATCACAAGCTGGTGGAGTATGTGACATGGCAGATATCAGTTAATTACATGCTTGTGGAGGAGTTGAAAGGGTAGATATCAGTTAATCACAAGCTGGTGGAGGATGTGACATGGCAGATATCAGTTAATCTCATGCTGGTGGATGAGGAGACTGGGTTGATATCAGTCAATCACAAGCTGGTGGAGGAAGACACAAGGTAGATATCAGTCGATCACAAGCTGGTCAAGGAAAACACAGTGTAGATATCAGTTAATCACAAGCTGGTGGAGGAGTTGACAGGGTAGGTATCAGTTGATCACAAGCTGGCGGAGGATGACACAAGGTAGATATCAGTCGATCACAAGCTGGTCAAGGAAAACACAGGGTAGATATCAGTTAATCACAAGCTAGTGGAGGAGGTGACAGGGTAAGTATCAGTCGATCACAAGCTAGTCAAGGAAGACACAGGGTAGATATCAGTTGATCACAAGCTGGTGGAGGAGAACACAGGGTAGATATACCATCCGTAGGCTTAGGGTAGATATCAGTTAATCACAAGCTGGTGGAGGAGGTGACAGGGTAAGTATCAGTCGATCACAAGCTAGTCAAGGAAGACACAGGGTAGATATCAGTTGATCACAAGCTGGTGGAGGAGGACACAAGGTAGATATACCATCAGTAGACTTAGGGTAGATATCAGTTAATCACAAGCTGGTGGAGGAGATGACAGGGTAGATATCAGTCGGTAACAACTTGGCGGAGGAAGACAAAGGGTAGATATCATTTGATCGCAAGCTGGTCAAGGAAGACACAGGGTAGATATCAATCGATGACAAGCTGGTGGAGGGGGTGACAGGGTAGATATCAGTCGATTACAAGCTAGTGGAGGAGGTGATAGGGTAGATATCAGTTGATCACAAGCTGGTGGAGGAGGACACAGGGTAGATATCAGACGATAAGAAGCTGGTGGAGTAGTTGACAGAGTAGATATCAGTCGGTCACAACCTGGTGGAGGAAGAAACAGGTAGATAACAGTCGATCACAAACTGGTGGAGGAGGTGACAGGGTAGATATCAGTTGATCAAAAGCTGGTGAAGGAGAACGCCATGCCATTGAATAGAACCATGCATCAGTTCTCTTAATGTTCATCTTGACTTGTCTTCACTTACATCCTTTGTAATGGATCTAATATACGGATAATCAATGAACGGTTTTCTACACATCCACAAATTATAGTCAGTAGGAAATTAATACCATTTGCCTTCTCAAAACCACCAACTGGATTTACTTGAATTTGTGCACTCTCAGAAAATAAAAGAGCAAAGTTCAATGGTCAAAAAGTACATTCGCCCCCTTTATAAACCACTATTCCACACAACAAACTTTAGGAGAATCTCAATTAACTTATCCAGTGGGCATTTGTGACTTAATGTTGGGACCATATATACAGCTTATTGTGTATGGTTGTGTTCATTGTAATTCCGGCATTCTGATATGTCCTAGTCACGTTATTGCATTAATATTCCAGTGGAAGTATAAGCCAGGCCCACCAATGAGCACTACCTTTACCAATATGGACTGCTGGGCCATTCCATTTAACAGTCATCTGGAACCACATCATGCCATGGAACAGTCATCTGGAACCACATCATGCCATGGAACAGTCATCTGGAACCACATCATGCCATGGAACAGCCATCTGGAACCACGTCATGCCATGGAATAGTCATCTGGAACCACACCATGCCATGGAACAGTCATCTGGCACAGTCATCATGCCATGGAACAACCATCTGGAACCACGTCATGTAATGGAACAGCCATCTGGAACCACATCATGCCATGGAACAGTCATCTGGAACCACGTCATGCCATGGAACAGTCATCTGGAACCACATCACGCCATGGAAAAACCATCTGGAACCACATCATGCCATGGAACAGTCATCTGGAACCACGTCATGCTATGGAACAGTCATCTGGAACCACGTCATGCCGTGGAACAGTCATCTGGAACCACATCATGCCGTGGAACAACCATCTGAAACCACGTCATGCCATGAACCAGCAATCTGGAACCACAGCATGCCATGGAACAGTCATCTGGAACCACATCATGCCATGGAACAGTCATCTGGAACCACATCATGCCATGGAACAACCGTCTGGAACCACATCATGCCATGGAACAGTCATCTGGAACCACGTCATGCCATGGAACAGTCATCTGGAACCACATCACGCCATGGAATAACCATCTGGAACCACGTCATGCCATGGAACAGTCATCTGGAACCACGTCATGCCATGGAACAGTCATCTGGAACCACGTCATGCCATGGAACAGTCATCTGGAACCACATCATGCCATGGAACAACCATCTGGAACCACGTCATTACATGGAACAGTCATCTGGAACCACATCATTCCATGGAACAGTCATCTGGAACCACATCATGCCATGGAACAGTCATCTGGATTCACATCATGCCTTGGAACAACCATTTGGAACCACATCATGCCATGGAACAGTTATCTGGAACCACATCATGCCATGGAACAACCATCTGGAACCACATCATGCCATGGAACAGTCATCTGGAACCACGTCATGCCATGGAACAGTCATCTAGAACCACGTCATGCCATGGAACAACCATCTGGAACCACGTCATGCCATGGAACTGCCATCTGGAACCACATCATGCCATGGAACAGTCATCTGAAACCACATCATGCCATGGAACAGCCATCTGGCACAGTCATCATGACATGGAACAACCATCTGGAAACACGTCATGCCATGGAACATTCATCTGGAACCACATCATGCCATGGAACAGCCATCTGGAACCACGTCATGCCATGGAACAGTCATCTGGAACCACATCACGCCATGGAATAACCATCTGGAACCACGTCATGCCATGGAACAGTCATCTGGAACCACGTCATGCCATGGAACAGTCATCTGGAACCACGTCATGCCATGGAACAGTCATCTGGAACCACATCATGCCATGGAACAACCATCTGGAACCACGTCATGCCATGGAACAGTCATCTGGAACCACATCATGCTATGGAACAACCATCTGGAACCACGTCATGCCATGGAACAGTCATCTGGAACCACGTCATGCCATGGAACAGTCATCTGGAACCACATCATGCCATGGAACAACCATGTGCAACCACATCATGCTATGGAACAGCCATCTGGAACCACGTCATGCCATAGACAAAACCATCTGGAACCACATCATGCCATGGAACAGTCATCTGGAAGCACGTCATGCCATGGAACAGCCATCTGGAACCACATCATGCCATGGAACAGCCATCTGGAACCACATCATGCCATGGAACAACCATCGGGAACCACATCATGCCATGGAACAGTCATCTGGAACCACAACATTCCATGGAACAACCATCTGGAACCACGTCATGCCATGGAACAACCATCTGGAACCACGTCATGCCATGGAACTGCCATCTGGAACCACGTCATGCCATGGAACAGTCATCTGGAACCACATCATGCCATGGAACAGCCATCTGGCACTGTCATCATGCCATGAAAGAACCATCTGGAACCACGTCATGCCATGGAACAGTCATCTGGAACCACATCACGCCATGGAACAACCATCTGGAACCACGTCATACCATGGAACAGTCATCTGGAACCACGTCATGCCATGGAACAGTCATCTGGAACCACGTCATGCCATGGAACAGTCATCTGGAACCACATCATGCCATGGAACAACCATCTGGAACCACGTCATGCCATGGAACAGTCATCTGGAACCACATCATGCCATGGAACAGTCATCTGGAAGCACATCATGCCATGGAACAGCCATCTGGAACCACATCATGCCATGGAACAACCATCGGGAACCACATCATGCCATGGAACAGTCATCTGGAACCACATCATGCCATGGAACAGTCATCTGGAACCACATCATGCCATGGAACAACCATCTGCAACCACATCAAGCCATGGAACAGTCATCTGGAACCACGTCATGCCATGGAACAGTCATCTAGAACCACGTCATGCCATGGAACAACCGTCTGGAACCACGTTATGCCATGGAACTGCCATCTGGAACCACATCATGCCATGGAACAGTCATCTGGAACCACATCATGCCATGGAACAGTCATCTGGCACAGTCATCATGCCATGGAACAACCTTCTGGAACCACGTCATGCCATGGAACAGCCATCTGGAACCACATCATGCCATGGAACAGCCATCTGGAACCACGTCATTCCATGGAACAGTCATCTGGAACCACATCACGCCATGGAAAAACCATCTGGAACCACGTCATGCCATGGAACAGTCATCTGGAACCACGTCATGCTATGGAACAGTCATCTGGAACCACGTCATGCCATGGACCAGCCATCTGGAACCACATCATGCCATGGAACAACCATCTGGAACCACATCATGCCATGGAACAGTCATCTGGAACCACATCATGCCATGGAACAGTCATCTGGAACCACATCATGCCGTGGAACAACCATCTGCAACCACATCATGCCATGGAACAGTCATCTGGAACCACATCATGCCATGGAACAGTCATCTAGAACCACGTCATGCCATGGAACAACCATCTGGAACCACGTTATGCCATGGAAGAGCCATCTGGAACCACATCATGCCATGGAACAGTCATCTGGAACCACATCATGCCATGGAACAGTCATCTGGCACAGTCATCATGCCATGGAAAGTCATCTGGAACCACGTTATGCCATGGAACAGTCATCTGGAACCACGTCAGGCTATGGAACAACCATCTGCAACCACATCATGCCATGGAACAGCCATCTGGAACCACGTCATGCCATAGACAAATCATCTGCAACCACATCATGCCATGGAACAGTCATCTGCAACCCCGTCATGCCATGGAACAGTCATCTGGAACCACGTCATGCCATGGAACAGTCATCTGGAACCACGTCATGCCATGGAACAACCATCTGGAACCACATCATGCCATGGAACAACCATCTGGAACCACGTCATGCCGTTGAACAACCATCTGGAACCACGTCATGCCATGGAACAGCCATCTGGAACCACGTCATGCCATGGAACAGTCATCTGGAACCACGTTATGCCATGAAACAGCCATCTGGAACCACGTCATGCCATGGAACAGCCATCTGGAATTAACTAAATGTGCATCGCCTAGAAGCTGGGTTTCTCCTCCTGCCGGCTTATGTATATTTACCAATTTTAAAATACAGAACCTGTAACCATAACCTACCTGTTGAAGTTGGCCTTTCGCATGGCATTGATCGTTAAAAAATCGCCTGCTGTAGCAGATGACTTTCATTATTTATTTCAATGTGAAGCTTTTACTGAACAAAGAAAGAAATACATTCACATATAATGCTTATCATGCCATGATAATCCCTAGTGTAATAACCTATGAAAACGTAATCAAAAAATTTAGCAAAATACCTATACCTAGTTGTGAAAAAGACTAAACTGAGTGCTACAAGCGCACAGATAGAGCAGCCCGTCAGGAACCTTTGCATGAGCAAAACGCTCAAGTGGCATCAAACCTGAAATTTTAATTGGACTTGCGCGTCAATCACTTTCCTCTATTTGATGGAAACCCCCCTCGCCCCGAAGTTTTTTAACCTCATTCGTCTTCTTCCTCAGTTGCAGATCTCTCGGAAAATTCTGTTTATATTTTGTTTGATTCTATTTATGCTGAAACATCTGATTCGCCTTTAGATAAACGGGTGCCAATTCAACAACTGAACGTGTCTTTTCCCAAACAATAAATTGATTTGCTAGACGAAGCTATTTCTTTAAAATTTCCTGTGCATTGTTTATTGCATAAGATTAACTGTTGTGTTCATGCTGCCCCTGAAATAACCTCAAACACATCTAATGTCAGGAATAAAGCACCAACAAGAAAACGGATTCACGTAAAGGTAAACTGAAACTAGAAAACACATTCCCTATATTGAGCTGTTCCTTAAATTATGGTCATCAGGGAATCGAATGTCAAAAGGGCAAAAGTCAGTTTGGAAAATATGAAAAAATAAAATGCAGTACAACGAAAGAAGAGATATATTTCCAAACTGTTGATTCCCTTAAGGCAAAATTAAAGGTTTGGACAGAAGGAAAGAATAAATGGGAAACAAATGATCAAATAATATAAACTCTTCAAATGAAGGAAAAACACTTTGACAGGCAACTCAAATCAAAGGGTGATGGTGATCATGTTAAACGGCTCCCATTGATGGTAATGAAATGTTCTGGAAACAGTGGGGTCTGTACCCAGCAACTCTACCCATAAGGCGCCAGAACTCCATGGTTACGATCATGCACTGCATGAGGACATTACTGTGCCGTTTTTGTGTTACATCACACGGATTGCCTGAACAGTGATACAGCACCTGAGTAGTATATAGAATGGAGATTCTGTGACAGGCCAACTAAGAGCGCCTTTATATGCCAATTTTGCTTCCAGCCCCAAGTATAAATTAACGATTTCGAGCAGAGACATCATTCGATGCATAGTCCAGACATGCGCCTTAGAAACTCCCCCAGGGTGGTTCTATAACAGGCCAACTAAGAGCCATTATATACCAATTAACGATTTCGTGCTGGCCAATGTACAGCCACCTGGTGGGCCTCAGAAACGAGCAGAGACATCATTCGATGTACAGCCCATGCACCTCAACGATTTCGAGAGACATCATCCGATGTACAGCCCATGCACCTCAACGATTTCGAGAGACATCATTCGATGTACAGACATGCACCTCAACGATTTCGAGAGACATCATTCGATGTACAGACATGCACCTCAATGATTTCGAGAGACATCATTCGATGTACAGCCCAGACATGCGCCTTGTGGTTCTGGTACAGGCCAACTAAGAGCGTCATTATATACCAATTTTATCACTCAATGTACAGCCACCTCAGAAACTCCCACCCAGCATGCTTGATGTGCTGTTTCACCACGTATTTCTTGACCCCCTTTGCCTTTCGGATCTCACCCTTGTCAGCTTTCAAGATGGAGTACATCTTAGGCCTCAAGCCGACGTATTCGGCGATGGGTATGCCCGAGCATTCGGCCTTCATCTTGCCGAGGACCTTTTTGTTGATCGTGCTGTGTAGGGCATGGTCCTTGGGGTAATCGCTGGTGTCGTACAGGTGTATGTGTTTTGCCATGTCCTCGTACACGTCCTCGGTGCGTATATCCAGCAACAAGGAATCAGTGTCCGTGTACAGCAGCCCGCATCAATCACCGTCATTGCTTCTTGAGCCGGTTGTAGTAGAAATCATACATGAGATGTTTGGATAGGTCGAGAATGCTCATACCCACGTAGACGGGTCGGTTGAGCTTGATGTGACTTTTGTTCATAATGCAGCCCGCCAAGTTGTTATCGAATAGCTTGCTTCCGGTTGAAGGCCGGGCTAGCTTTCATCAGTTTCCTGAGTTTTTCCCCTGGTGTGATCGCGACGAGTTTAACCGCTTCACCCGTTTTCTCAGGTTCTCCATCGTCTTACCATGCACCGAGTTGTTCATGAGCTCATACAAGTTCTTCTCGAAGTCACTGGTGGCCAGATTTCGCAGGCCCGTGTTCATTCTGTTGTAGGGCTCCATCCAAGGACTTTGGTCAAATTTGAGCACCCTATGAATTTTGGTCAGCTTCATACCCAACGATAGGTACAGCTGCAGCTGCGACGTACTTGGTCTTGTTCATTAAGTTCGGGATGAGTTTTTCCACCCGAGCCAGGGTGTTCTCACCCAACAAATCCCGCTGATAGTCAGACATCCAGTCTCGGCAGACAATCAACCGTTCGGGGGCCAGCGGGTAGCTGTTGTGGGTAGCGTGTAATGCCTCGATACTCCAGATCCACTTCGAGGATGTAACCCTTCCTCGAATCCGGGCGCCGATGCTCGCGGATATCGATCTCATCGATCCAACCACTCAAACCCACCAGGGTAGGCAGAGACTGACTCATAGCCCAGCCGTACAGGTTGTTGGCGCCGAGATAGAGGAGATGATTGCGGTCTTGCTAGAGTCGTAGCCTTCCACGTACTTATTGTTGGCTCTTGCGCACCGTTTGGCAGCCATGGAGATCCGCCACCATAATCCTCTCGATGAACAGGTGCATGTCAGTAATCCGTGAGCAATTCCAGCTTAACTCCGGTTTTCTTCAAGAGCGCATCCCACGAGAGACCGGGGATGGTGTAGTACCATGAAGGGTCGAGTTGATACTGTTTCAAACACGTCCTCCTAAACGTCTCGAACACATCGGCTAGCAAGAGCACGTCCGTTCTTAGGTACAGGTCGTGGTAGTCACCCAGATTCTTACATCCCAGTTTCTCCCACACGTTCTGTGCATGGTCGTTATCGTCTTGGGAGATATGGGATTCAGTCAGGCTGCTGTAAAATCGACCGATGGGAGGTAATCTTAGACCAATCATCCATGTACTCGTATGGGTACACACCCTTCCTCATCAACAGGGGCTGAGTCTCGACGTCGGTGTATCGATCAGTGATGGGGAAGGTGTCATTGGCTTTGACCAAACTATCGAGCGATGACAGGAGGAACTGAGCACTGTCAATGAATCTCAGACCGCTGAGCGAACGAGATGTATTTTCCATGTTGTTGGGGATGCACTTGATATCACCACCGACCTTCGAGATGGCCTGCATGATCAGGTGGGCATCGTACCCTCTCAGATTGTGGAAGACCACGGGATGTTGATTGTTTTAGGGTTGATTCTAAGCTGAGGCTGCACGCGTTATGGGCTGCACGTCGGTACCGCCGGTGATGTGGCAGTGATCTCTCACACGACATCCCCGCTCAGCGGTCCTGGCATAACGTGGCAATTCTCAGCACGCTTTGTGAAGAGCAACTTGTCCTTCGGCGTCAAGCGCGCGATGGGAGCAGCGGTGTACAGACCTTTTCGTATCGATTTTCCTTCCTGCTAACACATCAGGAATCGCTCGGCCGCGCTAGGACCTCGGTAGATGACTGGAGCGTTCGTTTGTCCATCGCATGGGACGACCACGTGCATCGAACCGCGCCAGGCTTGGTGTTCTTGGGTCTTCTTGCGTGAAAACTTTGCTCAGTGTTGGGCAAGTCGGGGTCGACCCGTTTGATGAGGGCTTCGAAGTCCGCATAGATCATGTAAGTCACAGGCATCTGATGTTTGTGGTTGGTGAATTTCAAGATGTTGTCGCCTTCCTAAGGCATGTCGATTCGGATCGCCGTCTCTCCCATACCTAGGCAATCCCCCCGGTGCGCTTGCAGCAGGTTGGCTCGCATGAAGCCGTGCAGACATCGTTCGCAGAAGTGTTTCTTTTCTCTGTGCATCGATTGATCGTGCAACAGCCGGCTCAGTGTAGTGATACTGGCCGTCTTTTTCGATGAGGAATATATTGGTTCTACGCACGGTTTTATCCGCAACAGGGCTTATCCTGTGCACGATGGTTTTGTCGCCTTCGTGGCCAAACATGTTGACGGCCACCTTGTTTTGCTTTTCGAATTGCGCCCAGTAGGAGATGGGTGTTAAGCGTTCTACACCTGTGAAGCCGAACCCGGATTCTTCGATCGATGGATAGCTGGAACGCCTGCCCGGATTACCCGTTGGTTCGTGCATAGCAGCTATGACCGCCACCATCGCACAGTAATCGTTAACATCGTCGCCTTGGGTTTTGGGGTTAACGAGGGCCTTTTTGGCCCTGAAATGCTTAGGCACTGGTATGTGCGACCCACCTCTGAGCGGCATGTAGTTCGCTATGTCGAGATAAACGGTGTTGATTTTGTCTACCGCCCATCCAGAGCCCATGTGGGTATATCTCTCCAACGACTCTTGTATTTTCTGCACGACGGCTTCTAGGACTTCCTGTTTGCCTCTGAAATAAGGTTACAACGGACCGTATTCTGTTTTGAGCTCCATTTTCATCGTTAGTTGGTACTTTGATGCTTTTCAAGTCGCCTAGTTCTTCGAGGAGTTTACTGACGATGGGGGGTTTGACTGTATCGGTATCGATATTGGAATCAACCGTCATTTTCCAGCCCCGGAGATACTTACCCACGGCGTGCTCTGTCGGCACAAATCTCAACTCGACTGGCCTGGTGTCTTCCAGCAAGGTGATCAGCTCGGCTCTTCTCATGCGGGAATAACCATTCAATCCCCGTACTTTAGCTCAGAGTTTGAGGTCTCGGACGGTAGGGGGTTTGGTATATTTCATATCGAGCAATGTGAGCAGTTGGAGTTTCCTCATGCGGGAATAACCCCTCAGTCCACGACTTTTGGCGAGGGTAGTCATGGTGTATACCTTATGCGGAGCCAAATGTCTAATAGGGTGTTTTCAATGTGCCGATAAACCTGTCAGCCTTCAAAAAATGAAGCGCCCCTTAAACTTTCATCCTGAGCAGCCGGTAACGTTCGTTGAGGTAGTCTTTCTTCTTGTCGTAAATAAGTTGGTTTCGAACTACGTCCCTTCCGTGGTCTTTGCACAACCCATAATGTCCTTTCACCCATATGCCGCTTACTTTGCATACGTAATTGACATGACCCTTTCTCGCACAGTGGGCATGCGAGTGGTAATATTCAACCATACAGCGTTTGCCATAGGTTGTGGGCTTCGCCGAAAGCAATACCCATTTGCAATAATGAGTTCCCACGGGCCACATGTTGTATACCTTATGCGAAGTCAAATGTCTAAATGAATGTTACAACGTGTGGAAGGGGTCCCGGGGCTTGGGTGTTTCTGCCTTCTTGTCGGCCGGTGGGTGGAATGGGGAAACTGGTTTGCTGTGCTTCCAGGTCTTATGGAGGACCTTCCAGGGAACAACAGCGGCTAGCGAAATGTAGGCCCATCTTTGGGCCGATTCCACCATCTGCCCTACCTGCTGTATGTCGAAATGGGTCTCTTCTTGTTCCTCTTCTATTTCCTCGTGGAGTTGGAATCGTCCTTGTCGTTGTGCGCCGATGTCCAGCCTCGACAAGGATATCAACCAACAAATCGTTGTCGGCATATTGCGGTTTGCTCCACCACGAAGTCCTCGAGACTCCCCAGGCAATCGTAGAAGTCCTGGATGGTTGGTAACATACTACCAGGTATTGCTACTTTCGATCTATCCCGAAGTCACCTTTTGTGGTGGTTCGTCAACCGAACAACGATACTTCTTGCCTTCTTCGATTGGTGGTATGGTTTCCTCGATCGGATCTCTCCATATGTCGTAGAGTCTTGTGGACCCAATACCGAAGCGCTTTTTGACCTCGCTTGCTGGGAGCACCCCCGCGAAGGGAGCGTATTTCTTGGATCTTATCCGAAGGCAAATCTCTTTTTGGTGGCATGGTTGTTTTTCCTGGGCATATATATACCCATACTTCCTACTTGTCTATATGGGAATCCCCATCCTCTCCCAGGAATCCCAATCCTCTCCCAGGAATCCCAATCCTCTCCCAGGAATCTCAATCCTCTCAGGAATCCCAATCCTTTCCCAGGAAACTCCTAGCAATGCTTAGCAATGCTTAGCAAATGCTTAGCAATGCTTAGCAACAAGACTTCGCTGTCGCCCATGGACACCAAACGGTGGATCGCTGCCGACGGCGTCACGGCTTACGCGTACGGGCACACGCTCATAAACCACTGAGTGGGAGTTTCTGAGGCGGCTGTACATTGAGTGATGAAATTGGCATGTAATGGCACTCTTAGTTGACCTGTACCAGAACCACACTGGGGGGAGTTTCTAAGGTGCATGTCTGGGCTGTACATCGAATGATGTCTCTGCTCGAAATCGTTGAGGTGCATGTCAGGGGTGTACATCGAATGATGTCTCTCAAAATCGTTGAGGTGCATGTCGGGGTCTGGGCTGTACATCGAATGATGTCTGCTCGAAATCGTTGAGGTGCAAGTCTGGGATGTACATCGAATGATGTCTCTCGAAATCGTTGAGGTGCATGTCAGGGCTGTATATCGAATGATGTCTCTGCTCGAAATCGTTGAGGTGCATGGGCTGTACATCGAATGATGTCTCTGCTCGAAATCGTTGAGGTACATGTCAGGGTCTGGGCTGTACATCGAATGATGTTTCTCGAAATCGTTGAGGTGCATGGGCTGTTCATCGAATGGTGTCTCTCGAAATCGTTGAGGTGCATGGGCTGTACATCGAATGATGTCTCTGCTCGAAATCGTTGAGGTGCATGGGCTGTGCATCGAATGATGTCTCTGCTCGAAATCGTTGAGGTGCAGGTCTGGGCTGTGCATTGAATGATGTCTCTGCTCGAAATCGTTGATTTATACTTGGGGGCTGGGAGCGTAATTGGCATATAATGATGCTCTTAGTTGGCCTGTCACAGAACCACAAACCCCCCTGGGGGGTTTGTGAGGTGCATGTCAGGGGTCTGGGATGTACATCGAATGATGTCTCTGCTCGAAATCGTTAATTTATACTTGGGTCTGGAAGCGGAATTGGCATATAAAGGCTCTCTTAGTTGGCCTGTCACAGAATCCCCATTCTATATACTACTCACAGTACTCCTTACCAAAGAAAGGAGATTTGACTTATCCCCAAATATCCGCCATATCACATGTTTGCATATACAATATAAAATCTTCCTACTGAGTTTAAGAAACCTCGTGTCTTCATACTCAGGTTCTTCCAACGACATAATTTATAGAGGGCAGAAAGGAACGAGGAAGGGATGCTAGAGGTGCCAGCAGCAACTTCTTAATATCTTCTAACACATACCACTGATGATCCTCTGGAGTTGCATGTTAAGACTCAAGATGAAAGCAAGGAATTCCGCAGATATTTTAAGCCTCCGAAGGTTGTTGAGTAGAATCTGATATTTGAGGTTGATTTTGTTGATGGTGATATACTGCTGGACGATACAGCAAGGTAATTAATAATGGATCATACTTTTGTTATGCCAGTGCTTTCGTATTCCTTTGGAATAGCTGATTCGACAAAACAAGACCGCCTTACCAGAAGGATCATGTCTGATAACAGAGCCCACCACCCTTGTTCCTTTTTAAACCATTTACTTACACAGCAAAAATAACTTAGTCTCCATTCTTGCGGAAACCTAATGGATACTGGGTAATGTAGGTTTCCGCTAGGTTTCAGTATCCGGAAACAGACAATGCGACTTTCCACATAGTTTACAAAACTAAAACTAACAAATCTAGGTTTCCGTCAAGTTTCTACAGCTGAAACTATCATTATGCGTTTCCATTTAGTTTCAGTTCGCTGAAACATTCATAGCAAAATGACTTAGTTTCCGCTATTGCGGAAACCTATTGGATACTGGGTAATGTAGGTTTCCGCCAGGTTTCTGTTGGTTTCAGCTTAGATGAAATGGCAAACTTAGCTTTGTGCTGTTCCATTGGGGGACAATATTTACTTACTGTTACATTTGCTATTTCTATATACCGAATCCAGCTAGGGTCTATGCAGGAAGCAAAAGTACTGTACGTTCCCGTAGTCCCTAGTATGTTGATCAACCTTCAGGTGTTGGCAATCTATAGCCCATTTTTATACTGTACCGTTAAAGTGTTTATGGTTACATGCCAGTTTTTAGTGTACATTTGTGATAGACTAGTTATTTTACTGTCCTTCGAAGACAGGTAAGTATATAACTTTGTTTTTATTTCATGTACACATTTACAAATTTAGATTTACAACTTTCATAGTCACGATATGGCTGCCGATGTGACTTTGTAACTCACTGCCATTCTGCATAACTTGTGAATGTACCATTTATTACATTGTACACGAAAAACAACAAACACATACACACAGTAACACAGTCACTGATATGATTCATTTGTTTCATTATTTTGAATAGCTCACATTTCAACAGAACCCAACAATGTGTGTGTGTGTATGTGTGTGTGTGTGTGTGTGTGTGTGTGTGTGTGTGTGTGTGTGTGTGTGTGTGTGTGTGTGTGTGTGTGTGTGTGTGTGTGTGTGTGTGTGTATGTATATATGTATGTCATATCAAGAGGGAATCTCCAGCATTGGAGAACACAACTTCTGTATGAATATGCAGGTACAAATATGTCAAAACCCTACAACATTTTATGCATATGATGAAATGAGGTCTACTAGTGCAGGCATAACATACTTGCTGTGGCATTTATTAAACAGATTTCAAATTCAAATGTTTATTGTATGGAAGGTCATGGGCCCATATACATGAAGTGTACATTTGAAGCTGCCTCGATGTATCTTAACATATACACACTAACAATCTCACATGGTAAAGACTTGGCAACTTGAGGACAATCATGAAGCTTCTATTGCACTCATACTGAGCAGACAGCAATCCTCTGATCTGGTACATATGAAGCAGAGCCTGAGTTGAGACATTTGTTTTGCCACACAGAGAAGGGGGAAATATAACCAAGTTGATTACAACAAGGCTTGAACCAGTCCACAACCGCAAATAGATGGTGTATGCTCTACTTAAGATCTGTGGGTGAATATGAAGAGTCCTGGTTGATGTCTGGCACAACATCGTTGCCATGCTCATCGTCCCACACAGACTCTGCATCATCCTGCAAATACAATACATACAATGCTTAGTAAAACTACAAAAACAGCCAAAGTAACACATGTATACATATTCAAAAACATGCACAGTGGTACATCTGATCACAGTGAAATTATAAAATTAGAACGACTAATTTGTAGATGTAACCAAAAGATTTTTTCACAATCACAAAGGAAAGATCTGTAGTATACATGTATATTGTATCTTCCATTGGACATGTCACTTATTTGATTGATTGGTAGCCAACCCAGTATTCTGAAGCAAATTGTGGTAATATTTATTACTGTTACTGTACTCATATTCAAGGTAACATCTACTACCAA
Organism: Haliotis rubra; assembly: GCF_003918875.1. Classification (NCBI taxonomy): domain Eukaryota; kingdom Metazoa; phylum Mollusca; class Gastropoda; order Lepetellida; family Haliotidae; genus Haliotis; species Haliotis rubra. Next base: position 169,632 of record NW_025765260.1, read on the forward strand.
ATCGCCAATTGAAATCTAAGCATTAGTAAAACGGTACATACATATTTTAAATAGATACGAATCATGTTTAAACACTGAATGTAACACCTGATTATATATGTGATCGTATTCATTTCAAATTGAAATGACCAACTCAACTGAGAAAAGCATACAGTACCTAACATTTCCCATGAATGAAAATCGTGGGTATTTCTTAGTTTTATCAACCCTTTAAGGAAACATTCACAGCAATATAATAACATAACCTTTACTTTAATTTAAAACTGTAAAATGTGTAACACAACTTATTCACTTTCAGTTACAGTTACATATCTGATATACAATAATTAAATATATTCATTATTGATATATGATGGGTAACAAATTGAAGGGACAGATCAAACTAAAGTCGTTTAGTGAAACCTATGAAGTGAAGTATCTTTGACGACTAACCTGATGAGAAACTGCCGTCCATTCCAGATGGATTCCTTGTTTCCTTGAAACAAACGACTGGCAGTGCGGACAGAAAACTGGTCTTTTTCTTTGAACTGAAAAACATATCAACTAATAATTACACTGGAATCCACGCACTGTTACATTTTGAGTGATTATATTTTTCACAAAGATAAAGAAATTTATTCTATGCATCTATTTAGTGTTTACTTGTTTTTGACTAAATGCTGATGAATAAAAATTATTTTTTAAGATTTCCTTTATGAAATTAGGAGCATGGTATGGTGTAACTATAAATGATTACCAAGCCAAGCCTCTTGTCAATCTCCAACAAGTCAGTGGATCCACAATACGTATCCGTAAATTGAAACAATGATTCTTTTAGAAATGTTATACGTGACTTGTGTCAATGCATTGTAAGGCTAAGAGGTTTAATGATTGATTACACAAATTATTACACAAAGCTATGAGTGTAAAGTATATGTAATAATTGTTTTAATGGTTATCAAATAGATGAACTGGTATAATTGGATAAATACCGCCATATAGCTGGAATACTGCTGAGTGCGGCGTAATACAAAACTCACTCACTTAGATATATTGAGCTGACATTACATATAAACTAGTAATATATACTGCAAAATTAAGATAAGTAAACTTATAATACATGGGAATAGTATACGTAGATCTAGGTGTAGAACTGAAAAGAATGAACATGATATAAGCATGTCTAATACACCTGCATGTTTTGAGCTCAATAGGTAAATTACTTACATGATGAAGCTTTACGTCCAGCAGAAATATTTTCGTATATTGCCTACACCTGACAGGGTTTTGAAAAATCACCTATTTGCCACTAACACAAGTTCTCATAGTAGGACTCATGACGCTCGATCAGGACTTTTAAAGTAACGTGAATATGTTTTCAGATTTATTCACTGTTAATTATCTCTAGGCCTACATGTTGATGCTTGACACTGAGGAGGAGCAATTAGTGCCCATAATGCGATGAAAAGACCCTTAAGCCCATAACAGCCCACTGTTGTCACTTTGGGTACTCACATTCAATCTGCTCATTTCCACCTTTCACGGTCCCCTTTGATGTCGGCAATGTAAACAAATAAAACAATGGCGACCGGATCACGTCCACGCGAGACTACCTAAATCATTATAAAAACACACAGCTGACATTTTAGGTGTATAGTGTATGTTTATTTTGTTGTATAACGCGGAAAGATATTGTCTAACTGTAATGTTAGATTTAGATTAAAAAAAAACAACAAAGTGTTTTTCCCGTGAGTCTTTGCGAGACGCCATTTTCATAGCCGCCTCAGTTTCCCTCAAAGCACAGGAAAAGAGAATTCGCTACCTGGAAAAGAAAGATGGAAATGGCTGCAAAAAACTCGCAGTACCACGACCCTGTCAGGTAAGACCAATTTATTTTGTTGTCAAATAACGTTTAAAGAATTATTTACTTTACGTACAGAAATCCGGATTGGTAAAGAAGCTAATCTATCGAATTACAGCCACTGGCCATAGGTATTCGTCACTATGCATTTTTCGACTTACATGTTAATTTGGTGCAGCTAGAAATATGTCTTGAATTTATTTAATATCCGTTTGATATTGTTCATATTTTGCACATGGGTCATGAATCATCTCAGCTACAAAGACATAATTTCCGTTTTATTTTCAATTCAGTGCGTGTCATGGTTATGGCAATTTTTAACATGGCGGTCTATGGGGAAAGAATACGCAATGTTGTATACATGTTGCTCATGTAACTACAATGCGGAAAATTATGTATCTGTGACCAAGATGATTTCCTAACAACCTGCAAAATTTGAGAACCAAATATGGAAAACTGAATTAATGAAAATGAAACAGCTACACTAAAATAGCATGCAAGTCTATGAGAATTTTGCCGACTGACGTATATTTAAGTCCCATGACTGTATAAGCAGTTTTGCTCGAACTATTTTCAAAGGTTGGTGAAGTAAAATATGTATATCTAAAAATATATTACAATTTTGAAAAATATAGCAAATAGATTTTATATTAATGGATTTGTTTTATTCATTTAGGCTGTGTCACGACTACTCCTGGAGGAAAAGATCACCCTCTCTTACTGAAGGTATGTGTTTATGGTACTACGAAACATAGACATAATTTCACTTTGAATATGTTATTATTATGCTTCCCTAGATAGATTTTCATAAAATGAACCATACTAAAGTTACATTTGCAAATGGATTCAAATAACCGGTAACTTAATCATGATTTCAAATTGGACCAAAGAAATCTTAACTTCACACCTGTGTGAAATTGCAGTCAAACTGACCCCTTGATTTTACAATACCGTAATTACTCCAAGGTTATGTCACATGAGATAACTAAACTTCATTCATCAGGATGTTTATGTCAGGCCGTTCATTTACTGATTGCATAACCTAAAGTGATAAATCTGTAGTTTGCTTGTTGGTATAAATGTCGCCGCAATTTTTTGGGTTTTTTTTAAAACTCGAATGAAAGAATGGGGAAATGCAAAGAAAAGTAATGTGTTATTGTTTATTTTTTTCAGCAAAGCTGATGATGAGTCTGGAGACTGTATAATGAATGACCAAGGATGGTCAGCAGGAACATGTGACGGTAATTTTGACCTATTCGTAGTGACTTTCATTATAAATAGTAAATAATTTCCAATTAATAGTGTAGAGACAAGGTTTATGGATGTCAACTCCTTTATTATGTGAAAACGTTTCAGAGTGAAAACTTACCCCTTCGTCAGGTGTAACCATTCACTCCGAAACATTGTGTTTTCACATAATAAAGACGTTGACATCCGTAAACATTCATGTCTTGTATTATTCACTTTTAAATACACCTCAAAGAGTTAATGGTGTAAACATACAGTCACTACCGGGTGAATATACTTGTGCCTTCAACTATACGACTGACTGAATGAGTCTGGTTTTGCGCCGCTTTTAGCAATATTCCAGCAACATCACGGCGGGGGACACCAGAAATGGGCTCAATACGAACTGTAAGAGATTGAATATAGCAATTTGATGAAAATCTATTACTAGCACCATTATTACTATATAGAAAATGTTATATATATATATATATATATATATATAACGTATTAATACCTCTGGACTGGGAAGCATGTAACTCCAGAGCAAATTTTGTTTAGATTGTGTGTCCTCTTTAGAAAATAAGATATTTCATTCGGTCAATGAAGTGTGATGACCTGCATAATTTGAGTTTTGAGAAAACTAGTGCAAAGTGTGATTGTTCAATATAGTTCTCTGTTATTCAAACTTCCTTTTGGATCTTATTTTAAATCATCCTTGGCATTGTCAGTTTCTTGTTGATTGATGTTTGTGAAATTTATGAAAATAACCTAGTAATTCGTTATTACCTGCCATTTTCAGAAACTTGCACAACGCCTAAACAGACTTGCATCTATCGATTGGCCAGATAGACGAAAGAAAAAGGTAGCGACAACACTCACCATAGACATGACATCACCAGTCGTGAGTGACGAAGATGACGTCAATAAGTTGCATTCCGTCCCCTTTGTCTGGGAGTCCAGCAAGCTTAGGGCATACACGACGACACTGGACTTGGAAAGAATCTACACCTCCACTGCTCTCGTCATGGCCAACGTGAGGACGAGGAGGAGGCATCCAACCAACCGGAGGGATCTCCGCCCAGGGATGCCCCTTATTGGGCTAACTGACCAACTCTTGCAATATAATTGAATTTATTTTCGATTTCATAATGTAATATTTATTTTATTTTATTTTTGTATTGTAAGCTGTATGTTGTGTTATTGTATGATGTATATCATAGTGGATGTTTGGCGATAGTTGTGACATAGAGTGTGTGGCTGAATGCCAAGTCGTGCAAATAAATGTCCGATGCAGCTATGTTTTATTATTGTGTTAAGTTGTATGTTATTGATATTTTTCACCATAAGCATAATTTTAGAAATAAATTTCATATCTAACATGCTATTTCAAGAAAATATGTGAATGAAAGTTTAACTGATGACAAATTACTACTTTGTTATAAATGATATATGATTTCTTAAACTGGATTGAGTTATGCCAAAATGTTTTGCCCTGTTTTTTAGTGCTATATTACTAGTTATATGTATGATCTTTATTTGCCTTAAATGCTAATTCATATTCATGTTGAGAAAATAAAACAATGAATCTTATTATATATTCTGTTTTTCTTTAAGTAAATGTCATGATAATAACACATTGTTTATATTGTTTTTAACAAGAGTTTATGATATGAATAAAGAAGAATGTTTAAATTTGGCTCTTTGAAACGCATATGAAAACCTGTGAACCTGAAATTGTCACCGGTAACTGAAACTATGCGGAAACTACGTCGGATTGTTGGTAACTGAAACTATGCGGAAACTACGTCGGATTGTTGGTAACTGAAACTCCTGGGAAACCTCTTGGAGTCTTATTAATAACTGAAACCTTGCGGAAACCTGATGGATTCAAAGTTAACTGAAACTCAACGGAAACTTGTCGGAGTGTGGGTAACGGATACCTTGCGGAAACCTGTTGGAGTGTGGGTAACGGAAACTTTGCGGAAACCCTTAGAAAGTGGGTAATTGTAAGTTTCCGTTATTGCGGAAACTCAATGTAAAAGAACGGAAACTCACTGGATTCTAGGTGGAAACTTAAGTTTCAGTCCACTTTCTACCAGGTTTCCGCATTCCGGAAACCAAGTTATTTTTGCTGTGTTATATTCCAAGCAATTCGGGAGGTCGGGATTTGATTTATATGGAGGCTCTTCATGGCAGAATTGCATTGCGTGCTTTTGCACATATTTATTTATCGGATGATCCTCTGGCGATGCATGCCATGATGAAAGCAAGGAATTCCACAGCTATTCCAAAGTTGTTGGACAGAATCTGAAACTTGAGGTTGATTTTGTTGATGGTGATGCATTGCTGGACGATATAGTGATGGGAGTAAACCAGGTGAAGTCTGCCCAGAGTCGGTCATTTGTGGAGAAGGTTTCTGAGAAACCATTGCATCGTGTATATATGCAGTGTGTGGAACAGAATAGCAATCCCACTGACTCCTTCGCCATGGTGAAGTCGGCTGATCTTAAATGTGAAACAGAGGGCTTCCTTTTTGCTGCTCAGGACCAGTCACTTCCCACTAGCAGTCGCCAAAGAGGAATTCGTAAAGCTAATATTTGCATGACATATCGATTCTGCAATGAATTTACAGAAACTGTCCAACACCTTGTCAGTGGATGCCCTTCCTTGGCACAAACAGAATATCTTAAAGGGCATGATGGCAGGGCTCGCTGCTACAACTATCATCTTCGCCATGCCTGCGGCTTTGACTTCGAGGTCCATCCATAGTACGACCCTGTATATGTCCAGGGCTTCATGATAAATAATGCTTTTAAACTTCTTTGGAATGGGCTCATATACAGCCAAGGACAAAACCCTGCTAACAGTTCTGACGTTTTTTTTCATAAAGCCAATGAAGTTATATATAAAAAGCATTGAATTTGGTAACCGTTTTCAAAGTAAAGTGATTGGCAAGATTCAGGAAAAGCATTGATACCTCCCGATCTCATGGTGCATATCAGGAGAGTGCCCCGGTTCTCCACCTGGATCATAGCCCTTTTGACCCAATGGGTAATGCAGAAGGCGGTAGTGTTGAGGAGTCTCTATATTCTCCAAAATGTTCTTGGTCACAGCAAAAATAACTTAGTTTCCGTTTTGCGGAAACCTAACGGATACTGGGTAATGTAGGTTTCCGCTAGGTTTCAGTATCCGGAAACAGACAATGCGAGTTTCCGCATAGTTTACAAAACTGAAACTAACAAATCTAGGTTTCCGTCAAGTTTCTACAACTGAAACTATCATTATGCGTTTCCATTTAGTTTCAGTTCGCTGAAACATTCAAAGAGAAATGACTTTGTTTTCGCTATTGCGGAAACCTATTGGATACTGGGTAATGTAGGTTTCCGCTAGGTTTCTGTTGGTTTCAGCTTAGATGAAATGGCAAACTTATAATTAGCTTTGTGCTGTTCCATTGGGGACTATATTTACTTATTGTTACATTTGCAAGATAATTTCTGTTTACAGAATCCAGTTAGGGTCAATGCAGGAAGCAAAAGTACTGTTCGTGCCGTAGTCCCTAGTATGTTGATCAACCTTCAGGTGTTGGCAATCTATAGCTCATTTTTATACTGTACCGGTAAAGTGTTTATGGTTACATGCCAGTTTTTAGTGTACATTTGTGATAGATTAGTTATTTTACTGTCCTTCGAAGACAGGTAAGTATATAAGTTTGTTTTTATTTCATGTACACATTTACAAATTTAGAGTTACGACTTTCATAGTCACGATATGGCTACCGATGTGACTATGCAACTCACTCACTACCATTCTGCATAACTTGTGAATGTACAATTTATTACATTGTACCCGAAAAACAACAAACACAGTGACACATGCACTGTTATGATTCATCTGTTTCATTATTGTGAATAGCTCACATTTCAACAGTACTCAACAATGTGTGTGTGTGTGTGTGTGTCTGTCTGTCTGTCTGTCTGTCTGTCTGTCTGTCTGTCTGTCTGTCTGTCTGTCTGTCTGTCTGTCTGTCTGTCTGTCTGTCTGTCTGTCTGTCTGTCTGTCTGTCTGTCTGTCTGTCTGTCTGTCTGTATGTCTGTCTGTATGTATGCATGCATGCATGCATGCCCATGCCCATCAAAAGGGAATTTTCAGCATTGGAGAAAACAAATTCTGTATGAATATGCAAATACAAATATGTCAAAACCCTACAACATTTTATGCATATGATGAAATGAGGTCTACTAGTGCAGGCATAACATATTTGCTGTGGTATTTATAAAACAGATTTCAAATTCAAATTCAAATGTTTATTGTATGAAAGGTCATGGGCCCATATACATATACATGAAGTGTACATTTGAAGCTGTCTCAATGTATCTTAACATATACACACTAACAATCTCACATAGTAAAGACTTGGCAACTTGCTTACAACCATGAAGCTTCTGTTGCACTCACACTGAGCAGCCAACAATCCTCTGATGTGGTACATATGACGCAGAGCCTTGAGTTGAGCCTGAGTTTTGCCACACAGAAAGGGGAAATATAACCAAGTTGATTACAACAAGGCTTGAACCAGTCCACAACCGCAAACAGATGGTGTATGCTCTACTTAAGATTTGTGGGTGAATATGAAGAGTCCTGGTTGATGTCTGGCACAACATCGTTGCCATCCTTATCATCCCACACAGACTCTTCATCATCCTGCAAATACAATACATACAATGCTTAGTAAAACTGCAAAACAGCCAAAGTAACACATTTATACATATTCATAAACATGCACAGTGGTACATCTGATCACAATGAAATTATATAATTAGAACGACTAATTTGTATATGTAACCAAAATATTTTTTTCACAATCACAAAGGAAAGATATGTAGTATACATGTATATTGTATCTTCCATTTGACATGTCACTTATTTTATTGATTGGTACCAGAAAATAGCAGCCAACCCAGTATTCTGAAGCAAATTGTTGTAATATTTATTACTGTTACTGTACTCATATTCAAGGTAACATCTACTACCAAATCGCCAATTGAAATCGAAGCATATGTAAAACGGTACATACATATTTTAAATAGATACGAATTATGTTTAAACACTGAATGTAACACATAATTATATATGTGATCTTATTCAAATTGAAATGACCAACTCAACTGAGAAAAGCATACAAAACCTAACATTTCCCATGAATGAAAAAATCGTGGGTATTTCTTAGTTTTATCAACTCTCTAAGGAAACATTCCCAGCAATATAGTAACATAAAATATTATTTTTATGTGACCTTTAATTTAATTTAAAACTGTAAAATGTGTAACACAACTTATTCACTTTCAGTTACAGTTACATATCTGGTATACAATAATTACACTCTTGCTCGACAACGGTATAAGAATCCATACCGAAACGTCGCATCATATATAATAAAGAAGTTGTTATCCATAAACTCTCTTACTTTCTTATTTGTCACCAACTTCTAAATGCCAATCAAACAAATTACAATAATTAAATATATTCATTATTGATATATGATGGATAGCAATGGGATAGATCAAACTGAAGTCGTTAAATGAAACCTATGAAGTGAAGTATTTTGACTAACCTGATGAGAAACTGCCGTCCATTCCAGACGATTCCTTGTTTCCCTTGAAACAAACGACTGGCAGTGCGGACAGAAAACTGGGTCTTTTCTTGGAACTGAAAACATATCAACATATCTTAACTTATGAAAGTGTAATCCCATATATAACATATGTTAAACTTATGGTTACACTGGAATCCACGCACTGTTACATTTTGAGTGATTATATTTTTCACAAAGATAAAGAAATTTATTCTATGTATCTATTTAGTGTTTACTTGTTTTTGACTAAATGCTGATGAATAAAAAATATTGTTTTAAGATTTCCTTTAATGAAATTAGGAGCATGGTATGGTGTAACTATAAATGATTACCAAGCCAAGCCTCTTGTCAATCTCCAACAAGTCAGTGGATCCACAATACGTATCTGTAAATCAAATAATTGAAACAATGATTCTTTTAGAAATGTTATACGTGACTTGTGTCAATGCATTGTAAGGCTAAGAGGTTCAATAATTGATTACCTAAATTATTACACAAAGCCAATGAGTGTAAAGTATATGTTATAATTGTTTTAATGGTAATAAAATGATAAAAAGATGTACTGGTATAATTGGATAAATACCGCCATATAGCTGGAATATTGCCGAGTGCGGCGTAATACTAAACTCGCTCACGTAGATATATTGAGCTGACATCACATATAATTAGATAAGTAAAGTTATAATACAGGAATGTACGTAGATCTACGTGTAGAACTGAAAAGAATGAACATGATATAAGCATGTCTAATACATGTGCATGTTTTGAGCTCAATAGGTAAATTACTTACCTGGTGAAGTTTTACGTCCAGCAGAACGTATATTGCCTACTCCTGACAGGGTTTTGAAAAATCACCTATTTGCCACTAACACAATCTCTCATGAGTAGGACTCATGGAGCTCGATGAGGACTTTAAAGTAACGTGAATATGTTTTCAGATTTATTCACTCTCTAGGCCTACATGTTGATGCTTGACACTGAGGAGGAGCAATTAGTGCCCATAATGCGATGAGAAGACCCTTAAGCCCATACAAGCCCACTGTTGGGTACTCACATTCAATCTGCTCATTTCCACCTTTCACGGTCCCTTTGATGTCGGCAATGTAAACAAATAAAACAATGGCGACCGGATCACGTCCACGCGAGACTACCTAAATCATTATAAAACACACAGCTGACATTTTATGTGTATAGTGTATGTTTATTTTGTTGTATAACGCGGAAAGATATTGTCAAACTGTAATGTTAGATTTAGATTGAAAACAACAACAAAGTGTTTTTCCCGTGAGCCTTTGCGAGTCGCGATTTTCAAAGCCGCCTCAGTTTTCCTCAAAGCACTGAAAGAGAGAATTCGCTACCTGGAAAAGAAAGATGGAAATGGCTGCGAAAAACTCGCAGTACCACGACCCTGTCAGGTAAGACCAATTTGTTTTGTTGTCAAATAACGTTTTATGAATTATTTACTTTACGTACAGATAATCCGGATTGGTAATCAAGCTTAATCTATCGAATTACAGCCAGTGGCCATAGGTATTCGCCACTATGCATTATTCGACTTACATGTTAATTTGGTGCAGCTAGAAATATGTCTTGAATTTATTTGATATCCGTTTGATATTGTTCATATTTTGCACATGGGTTCTGAATCATCTCAGCTTCAAAGACATAATTTCCGTTTTATTTTCAATTCAATGCGTGTCATGGTTATGGCAATTTTAACATGGCGGTCTATGGGGAAAGAATACGCAATGTTGTATATATGTTGCTCATGTAACTACAATGCGGAAAATTATGTATCTGTGACCAAGATTATTTCCTAACAGCCTGCATAATTTGACAACCAAATATGGAAAACTGAATTAATGAAAATTACATAGCTACACTAAAATAGCATGCAAGTCTATGAGAATTTTGCCGACTGACGTATATTTAAGTCCCCTGACTGTATAAACAGTTTTGCACGAACTATTTTCAAAGGTTGGTGAAGTAAAATAAGTGTCTATCGAAAAATATACTACAATTTTGAAAAATATAGCAAATAGATTGTATATTAATTGATTTGTTTTATCCATTTAGGCTGTTGAGAGGAAACGTGTCACGACCACTCCTGGAAGAAAAGATCACCCTCTCTAACTGAAGGTATGTGTTTATGGTACTATGAAACATAGACGTAATTTCACTTTGAATATTTTATTATTATGCTTCCCTAGATACATTTTCACAAAATGAACCATACTCAAGTTACATTTGCAAATGGATTTGAATAACCGGTAACTTAATCATGATTTCAAATTGACCAAATAAACTTCACACCTGTGTGAAATGGCAGTAAAACTGACCCCTTGATTTTACAATACCGTAATTATCCAAGGTTATGTCACATGAGATAACTGAACTTCATTCATCAGGATGTTTATGTCAGGCCGTTCACTTACTCATTGCATAACCTTAAAGTGATAAATCTGTAGTTTGCTTGTTGGTATAAATGTCGCTGCAATTGTTTGGGGGTTTGTTAAACCTCAAATGAATGAATGGAGAAATGCAAAGAAAAGTAACGTGTTATTGTTTATTTTTTCAGCTGATGATGAGTCTGCAGACTGTATAACGAATGACCAAGGATGGTCAGCTGAAACATGTGTGAAGGTAATTTTGACCTATCTGTAGTGACTTTCATTATAAGTAGTAAATTATTTCCAATTCATAGAGTAGAGACAGAGTTTATGGATGTCAACTCCTTTATTATGAAAACATAGTTTTAGAGTGAATGCTTACCCCTTCGTCAGGTGTAAGCATTCACTCCGAAACATTGTGTTTTCACATAATAAAGACCTTGACATCCGGAAACATTCGCGTCTTGTATTATTCACTTCTAAATACACCTCAAAGACGTAATGGTGTAAACATACAGTCACTACTGGGTGAATATACTTGTGCCTTCAACAATACAACTGCCTGACTGAGTTTGGTTTTACGCCGCTTTTAGCAATATTCCAGCAACATCACGGAGGTGGACACCACAACGTTGATGAAAATCTATTACTAGTACCATTATTACTACATAGAAAATGCAATAAATGTTCAGATATTATATATAACATATTACTACCTCTGGTCTGGGAAGCATGTAACTCCAGAGCAAAGTTTGTATAGATTCTGTGTCCTCTTTAGAAAATAAGATATTACATTCGGTCAATGAAGTGTGATGAATTGCATAATTTGAGTTTTGAGAAAACTAGTGCAAAGTGTGATTGTTCAATTTAGTTCTCTTTATTCAAACTTACTTGTGGATTACTCATTTTAAATCATCCTTGGCATTGTCAGTTTCTTGTTGATTGATGTTTGTGTAATTCATCAAAATAACCTAGTAATTCGTTATAACCTGCCATTTTCAGAAACTTGCACAACGCCCAAACAGACTTGCATCTATTGATTGGCCAGATAGACGATAGAAAAAAGGTAGCGACAACACTCACCATAGACATGACATCACCAGTCGTGAGTGACGAAGATGACGTCAATTAGTTGCATTCCGTCCCCTTTGTCTGTGAGTCCAGCAAGCTTATGGCATACACGACGACACTGGACTTGGAAAGAATCTACACCTCCACTGCTCTCGTCAAGGCCAACAGGAGGACGAGGATGAGGCATCCAACCAAAGTAACAGAGGGATCTCCGCTCAGGGATGCCCCCTTACAGGGCCCACTGACCAGCTCTTGCAATTTAATTGAATTTATTTTCAATTTCATAATGTAATTTTTATTTTATTTTGTATTGTAAGCTGTATGTTGTTATTGTATATCATAGTGGATGTTTGGCGATAGTTGTGACATAGAGTGTGTGGCTGAATGCCAAGGCGTGCAAATAAATGTCCGATGCAACTATGTTTTATCACTGTGTTAAGTTGTATGTTATTGTTATTTTCATCATTAGCCTGATTTTAGAAATAAATTTCGTATCTAACATGCTATTTCAAGATAATAAGTGAATGAAAGTTTAACTGATGAAAAATTACAACTTTGTTATAAATGATATATGATTTCTAAAACTGGATTGAGTTATGCCAACATGTTTTGCCCTGTTCTTTAGTGCTATATTACTAGTTATATGTATGATCTTTATTTGCCTTAAATGCTAATCCATACCATGTTGAGAAAATAAAACAATGAATCTTATTATATATTCTGTTTTTCTTTTAGTAAATGTCATGATAATAACAAATTGCTTATATTGTTTTGAACAAGAGTTTATGATATAAATAAAGAAGAATGTTTACATTTAGCTCTTTGAAACGCATATGAAAACCCGTGAACCTGAAATTGAAACCGGTAACTGAAACTATGCGGAAACCTTGTCGGATTGTTGGTAACTGAAACTATGCGGAAACTATGTCGGATTGCTGGGAACTGAAACTATGCGGAAACTATGTCGGATTGTTGGTAACTGAAACTATGCGGAAACCTGTTGGAGTCTTAATAACTGAAACCTTGCGGAAACCTGATGGATTCAAAGTTAACTGAAACTCAACGGAAACTTCTTGGAGTGTGGGTAACGGATACCTTGCGGAAACCTGTTGGAGTGTGGGTAACGGAAACCTTGCGGAAACCCCTTGAAAGTGGTAATTGTAAGTTTCCGTTATTGCGGAAACTCAATGTAAAAGAACGGAAACTCACTGGATTCTAGGTGGAAACTTAAGTTTCAGTCCACTTTTACCAGGTTTCCGCATTGCGGAAACCGAGTTATTTTGCTGTGCAACTGATTCACGTCACACCACAGTATTTATTCACCTGGAATGTAAATATCAATCTCGTCATTTTTGCCTGCTTTCATTTGTTTTCGTTGTCCCCGACTGCCTGTTTCTGTCTCCATTGGAAACGGTGATTGTGATAGGATTGGCATATTCAAAACAACCGATTTTGACCAAGAGGCTGAACACAAGTTTTGTGCTTGCTGTTTCGTCTGGATTGCCGAGTTTAAACTAATCAGTCCCTGAGTGAGCGAGATGTGAAACCAACCAACAAAACAGAATTGTGATTTTGTTGACAGTTGTATTGTTACACTAGATAAAATGACCAATCAAAGCAAATCAATACAAAGGTATCAGCGGTGCCTATAGAGACAATAATGGTGATATTCAGCTTTCATTGTAAATCTGAAGAGCCGCTTAGTTTCAATATATACACAGTAAAAAAAAAGTGTTGCACCCCCATATTAAAACTCTGGTGACGTTGGCATATCCAAAACACCCGAATAGGTTGTTGATGATAACCATTCTGCTAGGATTTGGTGTTGAAGTCATTATGTTTTCGTAGTGAAAACGATCTCTAAAACGTAGCAACCTGCACGTGAATATCATTCTTCATGATTTTTGCAAATTGCAGTATGCTCATGTGATGAATCTCGCCTATAAAATTTGTTTTTTCTGGCCGTTTAATCCATTGTAACGCAGCATGCCGGGTGCAAGAATAGCAGATGCAGTCAAGTGGCAGATTATTGGACTCCATAGGGCAGGTCTGTCCTTCAAGGAGATTGGCAGAAGAACCGGGCGTCATTACTCCACAATAAGCCGCCTGGTGAGAAAACATGCGCAGACTAAAGATGTAAAGAATCGCAGACCTTCAGGCAGACCACGTACAATCACAGTCAGGGATGACAGAGCATTGCTAAGGCTGGTAAGGCGGCAACCCTTTGCTTCAAGGGCAACCCTCAAACGCCAATGGCTTCCTCATCGTCAGATCAGCCACCAAACAGTGAGAAATCGACTCAAGGCTGCTGGATTGAGGTCCAGAAGAGTCACCAAGCGCCCCCAACTCACAGAGAACCACAAGAGGTTACGTCTAGCCTGGTGTAGACAGAGGCAAGGGTGGAACTTGAGGTCTTGGAGAAGAGTGCACTGGTCAGACGAGAGCAGATTTCTTCTGCATGTTGTGGATGGCAGAGTCAGAGTTTGGAGGCGTCCGGGTACAGCTTATGCACCTAGGAACATCATGCCAACGGTACCATATGGAGGTGGATCGGTTATGGTATGGGGTTGCTTCTCATTTGACTGTAAGCTGGATCTAGTGACCATACAAGGCACTTTAACGGGCGATCGCTACATTCAGGAAGTGCTTGATCCAGTTGTTGTGTCACATTTTGACACTCATCCACTTGCAACCAAGCCAATATTCATGGATGATAATGCTCGGCCACATCGTTCACGAGCTGTGACCCAGGCCATCCAGAACAATGCACTGACTCACCTCCCATGGCCAGCAATGAGTCCAGATCTCAATCCCCTGGAACACATATGGGACATTTTGGGCCGTCTGGTACAACGCAGGGATCCTCCTCCACAGAACGTGCGGGAACTGGAAGCAGCATTGCACGAAGAGTGGCAGCAGCTGCCCATAGAGCGATTTCGACGTCTGGTGAGGGGTATAAGACGAAGACTGGAAGCTGTTATCCAAGTACTGGGCGAAAGTTCACGATATTGACTGTATGTGATTGTCCACTCTCTGTATGTCAGTTTCATTCAAGGGAGTTTAGTTTCGACAATAAATTTTCATTTTTTACCATACTTAATACCGTGTCATTTTCCTTGAATTTGAACGCAATACTTAAGGGCAAGATCCTTACATACCATGAGGTCAGGGGATGCCCCATTTCAGTTCATGTTATTGGCACAAGACTGGTTTGTTGGTGCATGTACCATCCAGGTTCTAATTCTCATTCTGTTATCGTTCAGTTACGCCAAAAACATCATACCCCAGAAAAAAGATAGGGGGTGCAACACTTTGTTTACTGTGTATATATATATATAAAGGTCGTATATATATGTCGCCCAATGGTCGCACAATGGTTGCTGTTTAATACTATATACGTGTCTACATTTCTGTGGCTGCTTATTTGATACATGTCGCCCATTGGTTGTTTATGTGTTTCAGTGTCTTGCGCGCCGAGAAAATTGTATTTCATATGTGTGCATGAAACTGACTATCTTGTTTCCGATGGTTAACATCGCACATACAATCAATTGATACTTTTGTGATTAATTTTCTCAAACATAATGCAGTCAAACTAACCAGACTAGTTAGAATAAACACTGAGATTATGATTACTTATAATATTTCTAAAAATATTATGCTCTAACATATATTTATCATTTGGCTTAACTTGTTTCCCGCTCAAACGCCGATGTGCCCTTGCTTTAGATTAGTTTACGTTGTTTACCACTCATGGTTTGCTATCGAATAATTTTAAGCATATATATGTTAAGATTAACCAACAACTAGATATCAATATTCTCATACTCAAACACCGAAAACCTCTATAGGAAATCAACACCCTGATGAAGACAGGCAGATATGTAGTCTTTCTTTCGGGGGTAAGAAAACGACATCGTATCGCTTCCCGTGAACGAACAAGAGAAGACGATTGTGTCAGTAAAGACGTAAATTTTCAATTAAAAATCATAAGACAATTTTATTTATTTTTTCAGTTCTAATTTGTTTTTGCTGGGCATTGTATTATATGCAGGGATAAGAATTAGCTTGTGCATTTGCCTCGTATATTACCGTCGAAAATGGCAATCAGCTGTGCACACTTTTCCCCGCCATCTACCGGTGATTTAGTTGATCGAAGTGATCGGGAAAATATAGTATCTGAAATTATTATGTTACCATGAGAAGTATATTGTTTCATTTGAATTGCAGGTTTTGCTCTATTACTGAAACATTTATATGTCGTATATAAGTAAGGTTATGCGACAGCTCTTTGTTGTATTACTGGATAGTATTTATGCAAGGAACAATTTGCACTGTCACCAATGAGGTTTCGCGCGATCTCGCTATTTCCACCGCGAAAACACTTCGTTGACATGTGATCGTCCAGCTACAAGAACTATTACTTTTAGCCAAACGAAATATGTATACTAGGCACATAAAGAAACTGTGCATACAAAAATTTTAAATATAAATTAATCAAACCTGTGTAGACACATAAGGATTCAAACTCAGAGATTAGTGACATGTATCCAACATGCATGCACGTGCCACGTTCCGTGACGTCATTTGGTTCGTCCTTGAGACGTGCGATACGTTGTTGCACGTGCATTCCGGGAAAGAGAAACAGAGCAAATGAATGCCACAGAATACTGTCACATTGGAAAGCTCAACCCCTGCCCTTTCGATCGTTCCAAAACTTAAACGGCTATTGAAACGCATAGCATGCCAAGGCTCACGTCTGCACAACGTCATGAGGCCATTGGGATGGTCCGTGGGGTTATGTCTCAACGACAAGTGGCTGCACATTTCCACTGCCATCGGAACACCATTTCTGCACTAGTGAGACGCTACCAGAACACAAATGACGTCATCGATCGGCCACGTTCTGGACGTCCACGTGTAACAACGCCAAGACAGGACATATGGATAAGGGTGACCCATCTTCGCGACAGGTTTCAGACTGCAGTGATGACTGCCCCAACCATCCCAGGACTTCGCCGTATCCACCCCAACACAGTTCGACAACGTTTACGTCATCACGGGATCAGACCACGACGTCCCCCCATACGGCCTATCCTGACACAACGTCATCGACAAGCTCGCCGAATGAGGTACCGAAATCATGTCCGCAGACCCTTGTTTTGGTGGAGAAATGTTGTTTTTACAGATGAGTCCAGGTTTAACATTTCCCATAGTGATAGACGTCAACGTGCCTATAGACGCATGGGAGAACGTTATGCACAGGCCTGTGTCTTGGAGAGGAATCGCTTTGGTGGTGGTTCCGTGATGATTTGGGGTGGAATACCAGCACGCCAAAGAATTCCTTTGGTGATTGTTCAGAGCAACTTAACTGGTGTGGGCTACAGGGATCAGATTCTTCGACCTGTGGCAATTCCTTTTCTGCAACGTCATGGCCCTGGGTTAACATTCCAACAGGACAATGCCCGCCCTCATACGGCAAGGGTTGCTATGGATTTCTTGCAACATCACAACGGTGACTTACTGCCTTGGCCTTCAAATTCACCGGATCTCTCCCCGATAGAGCATGTTTGGGACGAGATGGATCGACGTCTACGCCGTCTTCCTCATCCGCCAGATAACGTCCTTGACCTTGCAACAGAACTTGAGAGAATCTGGCGTGACATCCCACAAGCCTTCCTTGCACGTTTGATAGGCTCTATGTGTCGTCGATGCACTGCTGTTCTCAATGCCGAAGGTGGACATACCCGTTATTGAGCTTGTGACATGGTCGTTTGACCCCTGTCCCGCTTGTGGACTCGTGACGCCATTGTGCCTGACTTTTCAATTGAAATTCTCCCGACTTGTTATGGTCTCATGATCCCTCCATTGAAGTTTATATGTACCTTTGACATTGTTATCGTACTTATCAACTGGGATAATATTTTGACAATCCACAGTTTCTTTATGTGGCTAGTATATATGTATCCATTTTCTGCCAAATACACTTCATTTCGAGGCGTGAGTAGATGCAATATGATAGTGATTTTGTGACTAATGCGGACCGAAGTTATAATATCGGGGAGACACACAGGATTTCACTGCAGTTGATATAAACATTCTTTTTCGACCTTTTGAGTAAAATTAAAAAATTGGATTGCAAAGTCCAGATATAAGAAATATGTTTCATAACGAGATAAAGTAACAACATTAACTTGCGTAATTAAATGTGGATTTGTTGACACTATTTCAAATGACTGATCACGACGAAAAGATCAGCGAAGGTTGATGGAGTCTGGAGTCTGAATACCATCTAAACACTGCCCATTTTAAGCCAGTCGGGATTATTCCCGTTTTTTTACCATACACTGAGGCATACCAGACGACTCCTGAATAAACTGGGGCTCCGACACTGATATTTGCCTGATGTCTGGTTTGAATACCATCTAAACACAGCCCATTTTGAGCCACTCGGGATTATTCCGGTTCTCCAATCATACACTTAGGCATACCAGACGACTCCTGAATAAACTGGGGCTCCGACACTGATATTTGCCTGATGTCTGGTCTGTATGCCATCTAAACACAGTCCATTGTGGGCCAGTCGGGATTATTCCCGTTCTCTTAACATACACTGAGGCATACCAGACGACTCCTGAATAAGCTGGGACTCCGACATAGATATTTGCCTGATGTCTGGTCTGAATATCATCTATACACAGCCCATTTTGAGCCAATCGGGACTATTCCGGTTCTCCTATCATACACTGAGGCATACCAAACGACTCCCGAATAAACTGGGCTCTGACACTGATATTTGCCTGATGTCTGGTTATTAATACCATCTAACCACAGCCCATTTTGAAATAGACACTGCCCTAGATCCGCAAGTGCTACACCACCACCATCCACCCCAACTCCATGGAAAATGGAGCCATTATCCACCCCACTGCGAAACAATGATAGGAACAAGAAATGATTGTAAGTTTAATAATTACTATTTATTAATTTAAAACAAATAGTTTTGACATTCTTATTTGCATAAGTTAGCAAAAATGTTTAATTTTGGCATTTACACTTCTCTGAAAGAGACCTTGACTAACATTCTTCAGGTGCTGATGATGTTGTTCTGTGATGAGGTGTTTCACTATGAGAGGGTGGGTTCCAATCACACATGGAATTGACTCCACCCCCACCAGCAAAGTACTAGTATATGTACTTTACTAGGAGAGTGAATTCCCAAATGTAACATCCCTTAGAAATCATCTGAATATTTTCTAAGTTAATCTTATTCTTGAAATGTGTGCAATCTCTTCCTTGTCCTTTGCTGCTGTATTGTCTGCTTGTTTTTTGTTCTCAGCTGAACATAAGAGCATTCACGCATGGAAATCTGTAGAAATGCCTGAACTGTCTCCTTTTCTGAAATATGACAAAGTTTTCAAAATAATGATAAAACATCAAGGTACAATTCCAGTGAGTATCATCACTCAGCTTCTAGTCCTATAGTTTTTACCCAACTCCCCAACTTAAGGTTTTATTAGGACAAGTAAACATTTGACATTTTAAAGATTTAGCTAATTTGTTATCATTATGAGGACTTGTGGCCTAAATATACTATTCCTACAATGCTAAGGATCAAATCATTGATTCAACAGAAAACTATGATGTGGGATCCAATTTGGTTTAAATATCTAAGCTTATTGTAAGTATGGATCCTAGGTTTCAGTATTTCATTTAATCTTGTGGATCCCATACCTGCTATTGACAGGTGTTGTGTACTTGTAAATGACTCATTCCATGATTTGCAAAATGGTTGATTGGTGCCATTAAAACCATTTTTATGGTTACTCATGTATCAAGTGCATAAGGTTAGATTAAAGTAGATGTTTGCCTAAAGAAGGGTTAGTATATTAATTTTTATCCAGTTTTAAATGGACACAATTTCAAATTTTAAATCTATGTTTAAGTAAAGTTGGGAATTGTTGTGATCGTTAGCAAAGTGTGAGTAGTCTATGTTAGTTTCTAATCACTGCAATATTCAATATAACAACGTATAGTCCTTAAATTAACTTTGCAATAAGGTAGAATAGAAATAGTTCTATAAGGATGGAGCCTTGAGTATTGAGGAAACTTTAAGTCTCGTAAGATTGCTGAAAGTTGAATGGGAGTGACTGCCACTGTCTATGAGAGAAACGAGGGTCAACACTAGTAGTGAGTGAGTTTAGGTTTACGCAGCTTTTAGCTATATTCCAGCAATATCAGGGTAGGGGAAACCAAAAATGGGCTTCGCACATTGAACCCATGTGGGGAATCGAACCCGGGGCCTTCGGCATGACAAGCTCACGCTTTAACCCCTAGGCTACCTCACCGCCCGTCAGCACTAGTAGTAGTAATCGCTTCATAAGTAGATAGAGACTGAATACCACTGAGAAAGGGAAAGTAGGAGAAGGATGTCCAGATAGATACTGGTTAACTTTATGGCTTAGTGTTTATCAAACAAGTGAAATGATGATGAAACAATACACTGACAAAATTTATATGCAGCGACATGCACATGTTTTGGTATATACTCAGAGAAAGTATTACAGCAATGATAAAATAATCAAAGCAACAAGAAAGTAATTGAACAAAAGAGAAATATTGATTAAAACAACATTTTGATGGACAAAAATGGCAGCATTAGGTTTTTCTAAAACAAAGGTCTGAACTGAAAACATGCAATAAGATAAAACATATCTGATTCGCTAACTTCTAAACCAAACTTCATAAAATTCTGCATACAATTGGCTCAGTGATTTTTCTCCAAATCTCCTACATGTCATGCATGATGCAATTGGAACCGGTTGATGACATATGTCGGCAGTATGTCAGCCAAGTTCTAGCAGTGCTGAAGGCAGAGGGTTAGTTATCTAGTTAGAAAAAAAGATATGGTAGTGTTTTCAGATTTGAGAGTTTTGTTGAGTATTTGATAAACAGAAATTACATTTGGAACAAACAAGTTTACCTTGAGGTTTGAAATGTAAACAATTTTGGCATTGTCTACTCAATGAAACCTACAAATCTAGAAACATATACAGTATGTACTGACATTGTAGAATACAAACATGATGTGTCGTGTTTTAATTTCTATCTATCTAGGTGACTTTCAAAGTTGTGAGACATGAGAAAGGTCTGGAATGCTATGAGTTCACCATGGAATGTAATAACACCTTGATAGAATGCATGAAATTACACCATGGTCACATGCTTTAGTGATAACTGAGCTCATCTTCATCAGAAAGTGGGGTGATAACTTGAAATGCACCGACTTACTCAGTAGACAGAGCAAATCATTTGTATTTCAATAACAATACTGGTCAATCATGTTTCAAATTGTATATGATATCTCTGAGTGTGACTCCCATAATTCATATAAACTGACCCTATATTTTTATGTATCAAGGGTCCCTAATTGTCTTTTTGCTGGAAGAACACCACTTATGCATCTCAGTCAGGTATGACATATATCATTTGAAGTGTTGAATTATAACTGACATCAGTCAATACAGACTGCAAGGAAGAAATATTAACCCTTTAGTATGTATGATTTAATACTACAGCTGAGTGCACAGTGTGAAGACCAAACTCCACTTATCCATATGATATAACTAGATTACAAACTGATTAGGTAAATGGCCTCTTTAGGGATACAAAGTTTGAATAAAATTTGACTGTAGACAGGTGAACTACAGAGAGATTGGTATATACACTGAGATTGGTATATGATATGTTGCCAAAAGGTCTACTGACCATGTATATGTGTTGCCAAAAAGTGTACTGATAATACATGTGATGTGTTGCCCAATGGTCTACTGGTAATATATGAGATGTGTTGCCAAAAAGTCTACTGATTACATGATGTGTTGCCCAAAGGTCTACTGATAATATACATGATGTGTTGCCCAAAGGCCTACTGATTGTATATATGTGATACTCAGTGGTCTTGCCCAAAAGTCTACTGATAATATACATGATGTGTTTCCCACAGGTCTACTGATAATACATATGAGGTGTTGCCCAAAGGTCTACTGACTGTATGGAAATATGTGCTGCCCAAGGTCTACTGATAATATACATGATGTGTTGCCCAAAGGTCTACTGATAATATACATGTGTTGCTAAATAGTCTACTGATAATATACATGATGTATTGCCCACAGGTCTACTGATAATATAGATGATGTATTGCCCAAAGGTCTACTGATAATATACATGATGTATTGCCCACAGGTCTACTGATAATACATATGAGGTGTTGCCCAAAGGTCTACTAATAATATAGATGATGCATTGCCCAAAGGTCTACTGAAAATATACATAATGTATTGCCCAAGGGTCTACTGATAATACATATGAGGTGTTGCTCAACGTCTACTGATAATACATATGAAGGGTTGCCCAAAGGTCTACTGATAATATACATAATGTATTGCCCAAAGGTCTACTGATATCATAGATGTGTTGCCAAATAGTCTACTGATAATATACATGAAGTATTGCCCACAGGTCTACTGATAATATACTTGATGCATTGCCCAAAGGTCTACTGAAAATATACATAATGTATTGCCCACAGGTCTACTGATAATACATATGAGTGAGTGAGTGAGTTAAGATTTAAAGTCACATCGGCAATATTTCAGCCATATCGTGACTAAAACTAGTTCTAAATTTATAATTTATAATACATACATATAATATATAAAACCCTGTCAACGAAGGACAGTAAAATAACTAAAGTATCACAGATGGAGTCTAAAACTAGCATGAACATGTAAAACTATTTGAATTACGAAAACAATACAATATAAAAACGGGCTATAGATCACCAACAACTGAAGGTAGATCACCATACTAAGGCCCATGGGGACTTACATTACTTTTGCTACCTGCATGGACCCTAGCTGGATTTACACCATCCCTTCAGCCATTGGCGTTGATACTGAGATTTAGCCATACATTAAAAACACAAAAATACTACGATTAAAAACCTGGTACACTTAAACTGACTTGAAATGTTTTGGGACTTACGTACCCTCGCAGGAGGACAATAATTTTACGCTACTTCAACCCCCTTTGAGAGTACAGCCACTAACAATCTCAGTTACTAATCTAAACTACCAATAATAAAATATATATCTATTTACAAATCAGTTAGCAAGTCTAATTTTTTTAAAAAGGCAATAATTAAATGAGAACTTATATTTCTAAAAAGATCCTTCATAGTTTTTACTTTGAAATAAATATCCCTTGTGATGGAATATTCAACACAGTCAAGCAGGATATGCTTGACCGTGATTCTTTCATCACAAGGGATACAAAACGGAGGATCCTCACCTTTTAACAGGTATTCATGAGTATATCTTGTGTGACCAATACGACATCGTCGTATGATGACCTCTTCAAATCTGGACTGACAACCCAAGTAGGTGTAACCGATAGTGGGTTTTATTGCATGTAATTTATTGATACCTACTTGGGCATCCCACTTCTTTTGCATCAGATCACGGATGTAAGTTCTAATGCTTGCTTTGTAATCAGAGTATGGGATCAGAAGTGGTGTCACAGATTTGTTGAGTGCTGCCTTGGCAACAAAATCGGCCATTGTATTACCAGAAATGCCAACGTGGCTGGGTAACCAACAGAGGACGATGTCGTATTGGCCAGTTGCAAGATCATTATATAATTCTATAATTTCTATTAAAAGCGGATGTTTACAAGAAATATTTTTAATCGCTTGAAGGCAAGAAAGAGAGTCAGAAAATATTGTATATTGTTTATATTTAGGGTGTCTATTTATATATTTAAGAGCTGTTAGTATTGCGTTTGCTTCTGCTGTGAAAATTGAACTGTCATTGGGTAATCTGGAAGATATTGTTTTGGACCCAATGACAGTGGCACAAGCAACCGCGCCCCCATCCTTGGACCCATCTGTAAATAAGGATTTATATGTATTATATTTACTTTTTAATTGATTATATTCTTGTTTATATTGTAATTCATTAGTTTCTGCTTTCTTAAACTTAGTCAGTGTGAGGTCGACCTGTGGCCTAACCAATTGCCAAGGAGGAGAAGAAAGAAGACGGAAAGGAGCTATATTTTCCAGCTCAATGCCGGCAGCAGTAATGAATGGCTTAATCCTGAGCCCAAGAGGCGGAACAAGAGAGGATTTCTTGTTGTACAAGTCCTCATAAAGAGGATTAAAGATGCAGTGAAACGCAGGATTAGACTCGTTAGAATATAGCTTGGTAATATACTGTAATGATAATTTTATACGGCGTTGGGTAAGAGAAGGCTCATCTGCCTCGACGTAGAGACTGTCAACAGGAGATGTTCTGAAAGACCCAAGACAAAGTCTCAGACCTTGATGGTGGACTGAATCTAAGAGTTTTAAGTTGCTTTTACAGGCTCCACCATATACGATGGAGCCATAATCAAGTTTCGAGCGGACAAGTGATCTGTAAAGGTGTAGGAGCGTAGTTTGATCCCCTCCCCACCTTGAATTAGACACGACTTTCAATAAATCGAGTGCCTTCAGGCATTTAGGTTTTAGGGATTTGATATGCGGAAGAAAAGTTAAATGGGAGTCGAAAATGAGACCTAAGAACTTGGCCTCTTTTACAACGTTGATGGGAGTGCCATTTAAAAACAGTTCTGGGTCTTTATGAGGCTTATATTTTCTACAGAAGTGTAGACAATTAGTTTTTGATTTAGAAAATTTAAAGCCGTTTTCAAGACACCATTTATTTATTTTATTTAAACACAACTGCAGTTGCCGTTCAATAGTATGCATATTCTTACCGCGACAAGAAATGTTAAAATCATCCACAAAAAGTGATCCATCAATGGAATCGTTTAAAACCTTTGATAAACTGTTTATCTTAATGCTGAATAAAGTGACAGACAAAATACTGCCTTGTGGGACACCCTGATCCTGATTGTAATGGTCAGACAGGGTTGAACCCACTCGGACTTGAAATTGTCTGTCTTTTAAAACTGTGATATAAAAGAGGTAAACGACCCTTAAACCAAAATCATGTAAATCCTTTAAAATGCCATGCTTCCAGGTGGTATCGTACGCTTTCTCGAGATCAAAGAATAGCGATACTGCATGTTGTTTATTAACTATTGCATTTTTGACAAAGGATTCTAATCGTACCAAATGATCAATGGTACTACGATTTTTCCTGAAACCACATTGAATATTTGTTATGAGATTATTGGTTTCAAGATACCATGTTAATCGATTATTTACTATTCGTTCCATGGTTTTACAGACACAACTCGTTAAAGAGATTGGTCTGTAATTAGACGGATCAGTATGATCCCGGCCAGGCTTTGGTATAGGGACTACAATGGCATTACGCCACGAAGGTGGGAAATTCCCTGAAGTCCATATTGAATCAAAAATATTTAGAAGAGTTTTCAAACATGATTCCGGTAAATGCTTCAAGAGCTGATAGTGTATATTATCAGCTCCTGTTGCTGTGTCATGAGCTTGCTCAAGGGCAGTGTGGAGCTCATGTAATGAAAATAATTCATTGTAATCTTCGCCATTGTCCGAGTTAAAATTTATTCTCTTCTTCTCCTGTTGTTTCTGATATTGTTGAAATTCAGGGACGTAATTTGACGAAGAAGAGTGTTTGGCGAGTGTTTCACCAAGCTTATTGGCAATGTCAGACCTACCAGTTAATATATTGTCACCATCCTTCAGATGGTGAACAGTAGATTTGGAACCTTTGCCCTTAATTCTTTGGATCATGTTCCACACCTTCGAAATCGGTGTGCGTGAATTTATTTTAGAAACATATTTCCTCCAAGACTGACGCTTATTCTGTTTAAATGTACGTCGAGCCTTGGCATTTAAAATTTTACTTTATTCAAATTATGGACAGTAGGATGTCGACGAAAATATTTTTCAGCTTTCTTCCTGTTCTTTCTGGCCTGTTTACATTCATTATCAAACCATGGCTTGCGAATATGTGGAACTGCAGAGGACTTAGGTATAGTTTGGTCAGCAATGTCATTGAGTAAATCGGAAAACAACTGTATCGGATCTTCGCTGTTCGCAAAAACATCATGTTTTAAGTGATCAGCACATAATGTCTCATATAATGACCAATCAGCCCTGGCGAAGTTCCTTCTGGATAAAGGTGGATCATCACCAGGGTTGATTGTCTTGAGAATGGCAGGGAAGTGATCACTCCCACATAGATCATCATGTACCATCCATTCGAATTCATTATACAAGTAGGAGTCAGCAAGTGATAGATCCAGGGAAGAATATGTTCCCGTAGCTGGATGTAAATAAGTGGCTGAGTCATCATTAAAAATACATAAATTATTATCAGAAATAAAATCTTCAATTACCTTACCTTTATTGCTTGTACTTGTACTGCCCCACAGAGGGTTGTGCCCGTTCAGATCGCCCATGATGATACAGGGCTTAGGTAGTTGATCATATAGATTCTGAAGATCAGATTGTCGAAGAGCAGATGAAGGCGGAATGTACAGTGAGCATAGGGTAAATGCAATTTGCAAAGTAAGGCGAATAGACAGACAGACAGACAGACAGGTTTTATTCAGTAATGTAGGCACAGTGGCCCATAGTACAGTTGAATTTTCATTTTAACAAATATTGGTCACGTGACACGAAATTATGGTTTTACATGTGATTTAAGGATGGACATCAAATGTTTTATGAAAATGGCAGCTGATTTAATAGTGTCATCGTTATTAGAATTAAGTATTTTATATATCGTTTGTGGGGCATCATTAAAGCATTTTAGATACTTCTTTCGGCCAGCAGAGAATGCCTCACAGTCTAATAATAAGTGACGTTCGTCTTCAGTTTTACCAGAAGAACAATGAGAACATGATAAATCTTCCAATGTATTTTTATCTTTTCTATAACGCTGTATTTTTAAGGCATGTAGAGAGATTCTAAATTTACAAAAATTTCTTAAAAGGGACTTATCATTAAGGACCCTAATATATTTTTCAGGTCCGAACATCGATTTACATTGTGAATAATGACTTAGAAAACTCGATGAATTTACTGATGCGTGCCAATTCTGAATATATATATCTTTTATTCGTTGCTTAAAAGTTAACAAAAACATTTTTATATCACCAACATCTTGCTTAAACCAAACATAAGAAAACCCGCTTGAAAATAACACATTTCGGACACCAGAAGCCCAAGAATACTTTCCACGTTTGTCTAGGGATAATAATAATTGATAGCTTTGATAGGGGTAGCGATAATCAGGCATTCTTATAAGTTTAATCCAGTATCTGATAGCTCTCATTTGACTCTCAATATGCATGCTATAGCGGCCTGTATCGCCAAGTACGGCTTTGTTGGAAGCAAATTTACCTACAGTAAGAAATCTTTTAAAATATGATGCATGCACATTTTCTATAGCTTCGAAATAGTTTACTCCCCAAATTTCAGATCCATATAACAATATTGGTGCTATTTTAGTGTCAAAAAGTAAGCAAGCTGAGTCAAATGAAATAAACTTATTAGCCTTAAACAGTTTAAAAATAGGAAATAATGCCTTCTTAGCTTGTGCTGCAAGGGTTTTAGATGCCATGGACCAATTTAATCGGCTGGAAAATAGAAGACCCAAATATTTATAATATGAAACAACATTAATACTTTTGCCACGGAATAACCATTTTTCAGAATGTGCCACTATACCCCCATTTCTAAAGACAACTATGTTAGATTTTTCCATATTCAACTCTAGTCCCCATGTGTCACAAAATGTTTGAAGAATATTTATCTGTCTCTGCAGTCCGTTTACCATGAATGAAAACGTAACAATATCATCTGCAAAGAGAAGCAAAAGTAAATCTTTGATTTGGGGAGTAACAAATATTCCATTATTACACGATTTATACATATCATCTACAAGTTCATTAATAAAGAAGATGAAGAGTACGGGGCTTATTACACAACCTTGTCGCACACCAACGGAAGTGTTAAACGATTCAGTGTTGCCAGAATTAGTTCTAACACAGGCTGCAACAGAGTCATACATGCTTCTTAAAATATTATACATTTTGCCATGGCATCCTTTGGTATGTAACATAAATAGCAATTTCTTACGGTCAACAAAATCAAAGGCTTTCTTAAAGTCGATGAAAGCGCAATAGAATCTCCCTTTGGTCTGCAGAGGTACTTTGTACATAATGACTGTAATATAAATAAATTATCAGTTGTACTATAATCGGATCTAAAACCAGCTTGAGCCTCGTCAAGTAGCTCGTTTAGATCAACCCAGGCGCGTAAACGCTTTTCTAATATATTAGCAAATAATTTTCCAGAAATGTTTAGAAGAGATATTCCACGATAGTTGCATGGTTCTGATACACTCCCAGACTTGAATAAAGGGACAATCATACCTATATTCCATACCGATGGGAATTTACCACTATCAAGAACTACATTAAATAAATCTTTCAAATATGACACTAAAGAAGTAAAAGTAGATTTGTAAAATGAGGGAGGGATACCGTCATGCCCCGCTGCCTTATTCCATTTCAATTCATTTATAGATTTTATTACCTCATCTTCGGTAATTGAGTTGACAAAACATCATGCGAGAATGAAAGCTCTTCACACTCATCACAGTTATGCGTTGAGACAAAATCATACACTGATTTATCAAAATCTGAAAGCAGTTTTCTGTATCTCTACAGGAAAGGAGACCTTTGAAGTAATGATACCATTGGTACGGAGAAATATTATCTGTGAGAACCGTTTTCTGAAGATGGCGTTTTAACGTGCTCCAAAATATCTTACAGTCAGGATTTCTTGCTGCTATTTTAATATCATCTGCAGCTTTGGCTAAATAATTATCTTTTTAATTGGCAACATTTTTAAAATTGTGTTTTGCATTCAAATAAGAATCGAGGTTAGAATCGCACTTATGCTTTCTGAAATAGTTTAAAAGTCTGTATTTTTCGGACTTAAGTTTGCCGCATTCTTGATCAAACCAAGGAGGTTGGCGCGATTGACGGTGATAGGGTGAAATGAGTCTGATGGCTCCAGCTCTAACGCCTGATAATTGAAGTAGGGATGTAATTTCAGAAATGGCAGAGTTAACATCAGTATACAGTAGGTCTCTGAAATCATTCAGGATACCATTCTTTATGCCATCTACCAAGTACATATGAAAACTCTCTCTCTGGTCCTCCCGTAGTTTATACCCTACGGACTTGAACATGGGTATTACTGAATCGTTACTTAAGCAAGGCGCGGAGGCGATTATGTCATGGATTACACAAACAATCGGGAGGTGATCCGACTCTGTGCGAGGTTTAACCTCAAAACTATCAATATTGTTGAACATCTCAGATGAAATAAGCGCATAATCAACAGTACTACAACCGGTCTTTGAAATGTAACTTAAACTTCCGGGGATATCAGGCAAACTTCTACCGTTCACAATGTGTATACTCATCGATTTACACAGCTCGAGTAAACACTTTCCATACATATTTGTGACAGTGTCATATGAATTGCGGGTTTATCAAAGTTATCCTGTGCGTAATCGTCACCAACGGGTATATAGTCGGAACCGTCATTTACTATAAAATCTGGCTCACTCGCTGTTCTGGCATTAAAATCACCAAACAAAATAAACTTACTGGCTTCCCCATAATCAAACAGTACTTGTAAAAGTTTATTTTCTAATATGTCTATGCCGTTGTCTTCTGACGCTGTATACTCAGGCGATCTTTCTGGGTGGATGTATACAAATCCAATAAATATGTGGAAGCGTGCAGAGTCATCTGTTAATTTGAAAAATAAACAGTTCTCCCAGTCCATATACACTCTCTGGAAAAAAGAAGAAATATTCTTCCGAATAGAGACTGATATACCACCTGAATATCTGCCAACATTATGTCGCCTGGCGGCATTGCATACAAAATTATCAAAATTACTGAATGTAGCGTCCAGGCGTAAGGCGAATAGCTACAGCTTGAAGATTAGTTTTCAGGTGGATGTCACTATGAATGACATTATTTCTTACTAGTATAGTAGCACCTCCAGTTGCTTTGTCTCCTGGAGGAGAAAATGAGTGATGACACTTGTACTGCCTTAAATCAAATGTATCAGTATGTTTGAGATACGTTTCTTGTAGACAGAATGCTGACGGTTGAAGATCTTGAATTAGTAACTGTATTTCATTGAAGTTATTCTTCAATCCTCTGCAATTCCACTGAATTATAGCAGACAATTGACTCTCATGGTGGTTCAATTGAGATCTCTCTCGAATGGGAGGAGGAGCTATTCTCCGCTTGTCCTGTGAGGACAGTGTGACCTCCATGTCGAGAGGTCCAAAGGGGTTCTCCAGAGGGAGTTCTGAAGGTAAAGGGACAGAAGGTGTCTCTTTTCTGTGTTGTTTTTTTTCCTTTTCCTTTTCCTTTTGCTGAACTGGCTGAGTGAGGCTGTTTGTTTACTAAGTTTGATTGTATCTCAGGCTGACTCACAGTCTGAGAAGCAGAAGTAGACTGTGTGGCTGGGGAGATAGGATCAGTGAGTGAGGACCTTCGTGGAACAGCTGAAACAGGTTTTTCTGACTTGACCCAAGTCAAGTCAGTCTGACATGCAGTAGAGGACATTTCTGCAGAAAGAAAGACAGCAGCAGAGTGTGAAACAGTTGACGAAGCTATGGAATGATGACTCCATAGTTTTTTGGCATCAAAGTACGAGATGTGTTTTTCAGTTTTAATCTTCATGATTTGTGACTCCCTTTGATAGACAGGGCAGGACTTGGATGACGCAGAATGTGGACCGTTACAGTTGACACATTTATAATCCTTCTGACAGTCGGTGGTATTCTCATGGTTGTCACCACAACGGTGACACACGACAGAGTTTCGACATGACTGAGAGCCATGGCCGAAATGTTGACATTTGTAACATCGGAGCGGATTGGGGACATACACATCCACCCGATGTTAAAATAACCTGCTTTAATAGAGTTTGGAAGGGAAGATCGAGAAAAGGTCACCAGATAGGTGTTCGTTTTAGTGATGATGCCCTCTTCTTAAACGTGAAACGTTTTACCGCCGTGACACCTTGATTTTCAAGCTCTGCAGCTATGTCCTTCTTCTGACATATCATAGAGACAACGAGCCCTGTCTCGTATGATACCTCGGCAAGAGTTTAACGTTCTGTGCACGGACACAGCAACCTGGATATTGGCAAAAATCTTGACTGACAACAAATTGAGAGATTGATGTCTCCGTGCACACTCCACGAGAAGCGATCCACTACGAAGACGGGTAACATTTTGTACCTCTCCACAAATTCCGGAAATAGCCTTGGAAATGGCAAACGGGTTTAATTTGATCAGCAGAAAGTCTGTAGCTTCAATCACAAGAAACCGAGGCCATGAATCAACATTTGAAGGATTTGTTTCATTTGAACGATCTAGTTCTTCTAGTCGTCTCTTTTTTTCATTGCGATTTGAACCAGTTTGTTGGGTTGACATGTTGAAAGGAAAAGATTCTGCACCCTGTTCCCCACCCACCATGGAGGTCAACAAGGACGATGTCAAATAGCACCGGATCTCCAAGATGCCGACACCAGGGATACAGGGATGTTATAATCCAGCGAGTATGACACAAATAGCAATATTTGTATACCAATTAAATATCAGGCTGGTTCTTGCACATGACAAGAAATTGGACACATACTGAATTTGGAGGTCAACATCACCAGATTGGCCCATGAGCCACCGCCTTCTGGCACAGGACTCTAGGCATTGTAATATATTGATAATTTGTTAATTGGAAATTGAAAAGCCAACACCCTAATATGACTAAAATGTGCAAAAAATATTCACTATGCACAGGGCATGGCGTGACCAGCCGATTGGTAGAACCGGGCCAGTTCTACCACCCGTCTAGGTGAAGTAAGGGCCAAAGTGGTGTGTTGGGCACCAGGAACACGGTTCCAGGATCCTATTGCCCTCAACCACCAGAATCCCGTCCTCCACCGACACAGGGGCGCAACCCACGGCAAACGGGTTGGTTGACCATATATCCCCCCGGGTCCACAACGGGGGTTGAAGGGCGCTTAGTGTGACCCAGCACCCACCACGAGGAGGTGGCCCTTCATGGGTGCCGATAATACATATGAGGTGTTGCCCAACGTGTACTGATAATACATATGAAGGGTTGCCCAAAGGTCTACTTGTGATATATATGATGTGTTGCCCAAACGTTTACTGGTGAAACATAACATGTTTTGTCCAAAAGCCTACTGAGAATATATATGATGTGTTTTCCAAAGGTCTACTGATAATATACATGATGTATTGCCCAAGGGTCTACTGATAATATATATGATGTATTGCCCAAAGGTCTACTGACAATATATATGATATGTTGCCCAAAGGTCTACTGACAATATATATGATATGTTGCCCAAAGGTCTACTTATAATATATATGATGTGTTGTCCAAGGGTCTACTGATAATATACATTTGTTGCCAAATGGTCTACTGATAATATATATGATGTTTTGCCCACAGGTCTACTGATAATATACATGATGTGTTGCCCAAAGGTCTACTGATAATATATATGATATGTTGCCCAAAGGTCTACTAATAATATAGATGATGTGTTGCCCAAAGGTCTACTTGTGATATATATGATGTGTTGCCCAAACGTTTACTGGTGAAACATAACATGTTTTGCCCAAAAGCCTACTGAGAATATATATGATGTGTTTTCCAAAGGTCTACTGATAATATACATGATGTATTGCCCAAGGGTCTACTGATAATATACATGATGGATTGCCCAAAGGTCTACTGATAATACATATGAGGTGTTGCCCACAGGTCTACTGATAATATAGATGATGTGTTGCTCAAAGGTCTACTGATAACATAAATGATGTGTTGTCCAAAGGTCTACTGATTGGGTGTTGCCCAAATGTCTATTGATTGTATATATGTGTTGCCAAATAGTCTACTGATAATATGTATGATGTATTGCCGACAGATCTACTGATAATATACATGATGTTTTGTCCAAAGGTCTACTGATAATATACATGATGTATTGCCCAAAGGCCTACTAGTAGTACATATGAGGTGTTGCCCAAAGCTCTATTGGTAATACATATGAGGTGTTGCCAAAAGGTCTACTGACAATATATCTGATATGTTGCCCACAGGTCTACGTGTGACATATATGACGTGTTGCCAAAAGTCTACTGATTATATGATGTGTTGTCCAAAGGTCTACTGATAATATATATGATGTGTTTCCCAAAGCTCTACTGATATTATCCATGTGTTGCCAAATAGTCTACTGATAATATACATGATGTATTGCCCACAGGTCTACTGATAACATAGATGATGTATTGCCCAAGGTACTACTGATAATATACATGATGCATTGTCCACAGGTCTACTGATAATACATATGAGGTGTTGCCCAAAGGTCTACTGATAATGTAGATGATGTGTTACCCAAAGGTCTACTGATAATATATATGATGTATTGCCCACAGGTCTACTGATAACATAGATGATGTATTGTCCAAGGGTCTACTGATAATATACATAATGCATTGTCCACAGGTCTACTGATAATACATATGAGGTGTTGCCCAAAGGTCTACTGATAATATAGATGATGTGTTACCCAAAGGTCTACTGATAATATATATGATGTGTTGCCCAAGGGTCTACTGATAATATACCTGATGCATTGACCACAGGTCTACTGATAATATATTTGATGTGTTGTCCAAAGGTCTACTGATAATATACATGTGTTGCCAAATAGTCTACTGATAATATATATGATGATTGCCCACAGATCTGCTGATTATATACATGATGTATTGTCCAAAGGTCTACTGATAATATACATGATGTATTGCACAAAGGTCTACTGGTAATACATATGAGGTGTTGCCCAAAGGTCTACTGGTAATACATATGAGGTGTTGCCCAAAGGTCTACTGACAATATATCTGATATGTTGCCCACATGTTTACTTGTGACATATATGTCGTGTTGCCAAAAAGTCTACTGATTATATGATGTGTTGCCCAAAGGTCTACTGATAATATATATGATGTGTTTCCCAAAGCTCTACTGATATTATCCATGTGTTGCCAAATAGTCTACTGATAATATACATGATGTATTGCCCTCAGGTTTACTGTTAATATGCATGATGTATTGCCCAAGGGTCTACTGATAATACATATAAGGTGTTACCCAAAGGTCTACTGATAATACATATGAGGTGTTGCCCAACGGTCTACTGATAATATACATGATGTATTGCCCAGAGGTCTACTGATCGTATATATGTGTTGCCAAAAGGTCTACTGATAATATATATGTGTTGCGAAATAGTCTACAGATAATATACATGATGCATTGCCCAGGGGTCTACTGATAATTTACATGATGTATTGCCTAAAGGTCTACTGATAATACATATGAGGTGTTGCCCAAAAAAAGATCTACTTATTGTATATATGTGTTGCCAAAAGGTCTTTTGATAATATATATGATGTGTTGCGTAAAGGTCTACTGATAATATACATGTGTTGCCAAATAGTCTACTGATAATATATATGATGTATTGCCCACAGGTCTACTGATAATATACATGATGTATTGCCCAAAGGTCTACTGATAATACATATGAGGTGTTGCCCAAAGGTCTCCTTATTGTATATACATGATGTATTGCCTACAGGTCTACTGATAATACATATGAGGCGTTGCCCAAAAGTCTAATGATAATATA
Source organism: Haliotis rubra (assembly GCF_003918875.1). Classification (NCBI taxonomy): domain Eukaryota; kingdom Metazoa; phylum Mollusca; class Gastropoda; order Lepetellida; family Haliotidae; genus Haliotis; species Haliotis rubra. The sequence goes on from NW_025765260.1 coordinate 204,626, forward strand.
TATGATGTATTGCCAACAGGTCTACTGATAATGCATATGAGGTGTTGCCCAAAGGTGTACTGATAACATATATGATATGTTGCCCAAAGGTCTACTTATAATATAGATGATGAAACACAATACATCCTATTCATCATAAACACAGACCTTTAGACAACACAACCTAGTTGTATACAATGGAATTTAGTAGCGAAATATTGATTGTTTACTAATGACCTGCCAGTAATATGATGAAAAGCGGTCGTGCTAAACACATTCTTGACTTTGTATCATAATATGATATGTTATGGGTGTTCACTTATCTTGATATCTAGAAAGAAACTACTAAAAACTGTTGGTACCTTTTGACTTCCAGTGCGTATCCTGATGAACAGTATATCCACCTTTACATTTTAGTACCTTCTCACAGATACTACATCTGAATCCTGAAAAGGTAAAGGAAGAAAATGTATCTGCTGACATGGAATACAGGTGTCTTCAGTTCTCATTTGCTGAATTTACTGTGTATGAAGGACACAAAACATTAATGCAAATGTATTGACAATTACATGAATCATTTGATAACAACCCATTTAAACACCTGATACAATTATGTAAAACAAATTTAACTGAGAACCCAACCATCCCCACGCAGCCCTGTGATATCAACTTTCATACACCTGATTATTGAATTATTGACTACAGAAAAAACCAAAATGTAGGCAATATGTTAATTTGTATACTCTGTAATGAGAAATGCCAATATTTTCTCTTTATGGGTCTGGTCTGAATTGTGTGCACTACGAAACACGACACGCATCAACTATCTTCTCATATCTTACCACTATGAAACTGTGGTAAGATATGAGTAGATAGTAACCTAAATGTGAAAATGATATCTCTATAAAAAACATGATTATTGCAGGGATTAATCTTTGAATTGTAAATGTTTGGACATCATTCAAGTGCAAAAGTCAATAGAAAAGCTAAAATTGTTGAAAATTACCCTACCGATATATGAAAAGAGCAAATTCTGCCAGTTTAAAAAAAATCTACATTTACTGTAAAGTTTTCCATGATCAGAACCACAATACTTGTCTGGAACTCCTTGTTATAAGAGTAAATACAGTTTGTCTTTAAATTTTTCATATATGTCATCAAAGACAGACTATCTGTATATAACGCTATTCCATATGTATCAATTAATCTCTTATTGGCCATTTTGAATTTCTTGTTACATTTATCAATAGTAACAGATCATGTATTGAGATAATACCTAAAACATGTATTGCTGCACACGGTACTAATCGGCACACAACCATTCAAGATAAGTGTACTAATATTGAGAAGGATTGAACAATTTGCTAAGATTTATGAGGCATTACTTCATGGGGTATTGCAAGTTTGTGGTGCTGAATTCTAAAGGTAGGCCAGAACATTGTTAAGGTAAGCTATGCCTAAATACATCGATGCATTGATACTTTTTCTAAGACGGTACAATTATCAATACATTCAAAACTGTATCGATACCTAGTTTTGAAAGTATCTGTTTAAATATGTTTTAATATGTATTGTTTACATTTTGCAATTGTATCATGTTTTTTGATGTTATGAGAGTTATAAATGATTATTTTTCATGTACAAAGATGGGAAATTAGAACTTTATAATCTCTGAGGATAAAAAATGTTGATCTTTTCATGGACAAATATAAAATATGAAATATTAATGTTCAAAACGTAAATAAATTCACGCAATAATGCAGCGAAAATATGTATCATGATACATATCGAATCATGTCATGAGTATACGTATCGATTCATGGATCGCGACATCCCTAGTTAAGGTAGAAATAACCTTAACAAAGCTGTGAAAATAGTATTCACAATTTAAACCTACTAACGTGAACGTATAACCTACCCCTTCCTCCTTTTGGAATGCCTCAGAGACTCCTCCTCTGATTCTACAATTTGAAGATCACATTTCTCCTCTGCCAAGCTCAACGTCTCTTGATCCCGTTCATAATTGTTTGCATTATGTAATATCAAAATGTTAACAGTATTATTCTCAAAATGATTATGAACTTAAATTCAAAACTGAGATTAAGAAATTTTACTTTTTCTTCCGAACTGATAAAGTATTTAAAATACTACTAGATTTAGTTATCATCCTAACAACATACATAAATTATAAAGTTACAATGTTTCCTATTCAGAAACTTTTGTAAAATATAATTAACTTACCAGGCATAAACTAGATTGGATATGATTTCCATGTCTAACAGGAACATCCGAGACTAGCACTTAGTCTCTGAACATATATAATTTTGATACAAACAAATAATTCAATTTAAAATGAAAAGGAGCTTCAGTGAGATGGGAGATTCCTGAACCCAAATAAAACTAGACTTGCTTCAATTAGGGCTTTAGCATCGCAGAAAGGCATAGACGGAAGTAAAAATAACGCAGTTCAGGAACTATGAGACAGGCTAGGCCTTTCCAGACTTTTTACAGTCTTTGTCAACTTTGAACTTGATTTGAACGGTGACCAAAGGAAAAAACTTGTGCCATCAAGTCAATTTGAATGGAAATTAAGAATACCCATAATATCATAAATAGTATGCATGATTGTGATGAAACATAGTTTTAATTTACTCACACGATATACAAAGTTATGTCTTTATTCACGGGTTGCTTCTAAGTCATGTTCAGGATGCAGTTTTGTTAGTCATCCATGCATAAATGTCAAAACTCACCACTAATACAAAATATGTTAATTTCTTTCAGATTTCTTTTTGATTTTTGTTTAAAGTTACTATTCCTAATAACGATCATCGATTCTATGATTTATATCAATACTGTCTGCACAGTGCTGTTCAGAGAAGCTGATATTTGTCGACAGTGCAAACTATCAGCCGGTGATGGGCCAATGATGAATGATGCACACTACCTGAATAGATGCATCAAAGCGGCATTTCTGAAACTGTTGTTTTGGCTTTGTAAAGGTAACTTACAACAGGAAAAGGTTTTAATTCTTACTGTTTGTATTGAAAGAAATGTTCACCTCAAGTTTAAAAAAAAAAGGAAGTTATTTTAAGAAACCCCCGCCTTGAACAAAATTACTCTTTTATGCAATTTGACCGCTAAGGGAACTTAAAAAACCATAAAGACTAATAACATATCCCTGCATAGAAACAGTTGGTCTATTGACCTATCAATATGTTATAACATGTCTTAATGTTTTTAGGGAGATTCGCCCTTGATTTTTCAGTTAATCTTATTCTGTCCACTGGTGTTTACCCTCTTTCCTATGTTACACAATGTACAGGGTTTAGACTTTGACATGAGGACATGTTCCTGCATTAGATATACAAAGATACATCTGCTATGGAATTACGAAAGCTCAAAAAGTGAATTCTGACTGCATTCATGCTCAATATTAAATTAACAGATTCAAGTGCATCAGTACATGTATTTGTTTGTCAAATTGAAGTGGAACAGCTCAAGCATTTGAAACTATATCACGTTTGGACCAAGAGCAGAAAAATACAACGTAAGCAATATTTGTGGTTGTCAGTTGAGTCACACTCTGAGAAGGAGGATGTATTGGTCATAATTATGTCATGATCAGACCACAGACCATCAGAGGCTGCAGACCATCCAACAGCTGTTCCTGAGAAATGTGTGTCGTTCAATGCCCCAAAGACTGCGAGCATGTCTTGCAGCGCACGGTGGACACACACGATATTGACTGCAAGTGACCCCTCCTTTCTGTGATGTCGTTGCTGCGTCACTGATGTTGTTGTTGACTGGACATTTCCAGATGAAATTATTCACAGATGTTCACTTAAAACATATCTGCCAGTTAGGATTATATATGTTGAAATTAGTGTGAGTAAAGAAAGTATGAATATCAAATTGCATTTTTAATGGCTTAAGTATATATATAAAATAAGAAAAAACATATCGGTGCGAAAAGTCAGTCTGATGCACTGAATGTCAGGCGTCAGAATGAGAGCCATTTTGATGGGGTGTTTTGCCGCACCGGAACTGACCTCAGTGGGTTCATAAATTACTTGTTTTACTAATCTGCTGACCGACTAGATATGCGTCTAAGTACAAGAATGTACGCTGGCCTAAAAGAAAAAGGTCAATGGGGAACATTCCTGGAGTTGCGCCCCCTTTACCGCTTGGAGCGCTGCGGTAATTACGGTCCAACTGTAGCTGTCACTCTGATACTGGCCTGGTTATCGGCCAAGCCTAAACTTAAATCGACATTAACCTACTTTTTACTCTGTGATTCTTATATTACGAATTACGGAAGCTGGAAGTTGCCCCAACTGAAAACTGTGCTCAAAGCACGAAGAACTAGCGTGTTTGCGCGAAAAATAATGCTAATAGAACGGTACTGCAGTTATTGTAATATTGCCGTTTCTCGGAATTTCTTGCTGAGCAGTGCTTTGAAAATTCGTCAAACCATTTACTCCTCATTATGTCACATTACACAGAGCATTAATTGCGTCGTAGTAGTTGTTAGAACATATGTTCAGTGTACACTGAAATTAGCCTTAAACAAATAACGTTAGCACTGACCTGATTACAAGGACAACATAAGTGCTTCAGTTTTCGTTCACGTAAACAACCTATTCTCATAGCTTATAACGCTTCGGGATGCAATGGAAAGAGGAAATGCTATGGCAACGTATCGTTTTCGAGAGGATTTGAAATATAAATCATTTTTATCGAATTTTATCGACTCGTTGACAGTGTGTTCAACAAAATATATAACACCCATTCACACGATAAATAAGCACACGACTTCCGGTTTATAACTTCTACATATTCATGGACCGTTCATAATTAATGGGGTGGTAGTGATGATTTTTATGGAGAAGCATGTGAATGACCTCCCTACAATTCATGTACAAAGTAAGTGACATCCCCTTTGCATATGTCATATTCAAAATCAATTAAATCCCCAAAATGTACAGTAAATTGGCATATTGCTTGCATAATATATTTCTAAGTATTGTTTGGGACCCCATCCCAATCTTTACCTTTTTTATAGGCTGTCCCTTCTCTACACAAATAACCAGTTTATAAATGTAAGATCACATTTTGAAAACACAAGAATATTATTTGAAATTGTGTTTCAGGTGTTGTCAAATAATGTAACTTAGCATGAGTGAAATACTGAAATATATATAAACACATTGAACCATTACCGGAGGTCTGAACTATCTGATGTCAGAAGCAAGGGATATCGGGTTCATTTCCTTTAAGGTGGGAGCCTTTTAGATTTGAAAATACAATTTGTTGCATTTGTTTTTCCAACATGTGTGAAGTGTTTGCAAATTACATCAAGGCTCATCGCAATTATAATGGGCTCACAGTGTCAGTGAACACAGTATGCCTTTGAAATATTGAAAAAAAGGAATAATTTAGCTTTTGAACGGTTGTCTAAATGGTACAATCGAGATTCTACAATACTTAGTATTATTCTCATGTGTCAATTATCATCAGCCAAAAAGCAACAAAGTCTGGGTTGTCATTTCAGTTTTATTGTTGAACATTTTATATTCTGCATGCATAGACATTCAAGCAAGTAACTCTCCTCGTTAAGATCTTTTCTGTAGGGAGAAATGTCTGTTACAAGGAAGTGTGTTCAACAAGTACACCAGACATTATCCAACAAATTCATACCAAAAGGAAACAAACATTAACCTGTATCATGTGTATTCTGGAATCACCTGGGCCTCATCTTTGTGGACAACAGGCACCTGTAGGGAGATGCATTAAAGGGAAAAAGTCAATTGTGTATTACTATTAGCATTCTTGGTAAACTTTAATTCAACAATGAAGGAGCAAAGCTGTTATAGTCAAACATAAGCAACTTTGCAAACATGTACTTAATGATGCTAACTTGCTTTTTAAAAGCAAGAAGCAAATTTACGTTAACCCACAGGTTCACATGAAAATTTACTTGTGAAATGCCAATTACCTTAAAACATTGAAAATAATAAATTGGGGTCTGTTCAAATTTATTCGCCTACTCTACCTACCTGTCATCAGGAGATATAAGCATATGTGAAAATAACCCATACATTAGAATTTTAAGTATATTGCTCATTTTAACAAGCAGGTAAAATCAACGGGCCATATCAAGTGATGAATGCTTTGCTAAAATATAATTGAAATATAGTTGAAAATAGATTCAATAGATTAACCTGAAATTAGAATCAAATAGCAGTGTTTCAGTAGGGTGGAAAGTTTTGAATTAATGTTAACAATGAATAAAGGCTAACTACTACAGAAACTGTTTTATAGCTAATCCTCACTGGGGTGCCGATTTCACAAGCTAACGTCAGTGGCATTCGGAAAGAGTTACTTCCGTTCCCCCAAACCTAAACCTAACCCTAACCCTTAAACTAACTTAAATTTTGGACTTTTAGTCATTCTTATGAGTTCCCTAGTAATTGTTGAGTTATGTTTTGTTAATAATTTTACTATATTTATAAATATTATTTGGAATGGGGGAACGGGAGGAACTGTTACCATGTTTCGCGTGAAAAGTTGTGTACAGCGTGTGTCCCTCTTGAAGCAACATATTCTTTTTCCCTGAATCGATTCGAAATCCCTGCTCGTAATTTCGGTTGGCATGCACGTTAACTAAGTTTGGCAAGGGGAATAACAATAACAAGTGTTTCCTTGAAACTTTAAAAGTAACAAAATATGTGGTATACTTACCATGATTAGTTACAGTAATGAAATCGCTGTCAGAAGTGGAAATGGCACACAACACTGAGACAAACCGCTTTTTAACTTTCACCAATTTGACGTACAGCCATATCGCCGAAAGTTAGTGAGAACGGAACAGTAATGTTATGGCGAACACTTAACGATGTGTATATTTGATAAAAAAAACTGTACAAAACCTAATAACATATATCTAGACAATAAGTTCTCCATTGTTTATTTCTGAACATATATCCAGGTGTTAGAGAATTTTATAGAAAACCCCGTGTCGCCGAAAGGTCGCAGACGTTATATACATAATATTTTTGTTTTTTCAATGACAGCACTGAAGTTTTATAAAAGTACAAAAGAAGCACACTCGAAGGTCCTGAGACGACCTTCTATCCAACCATCCACTTTGGGATAGTTATTAAAGAAAATGAACATAGTTGCGACATGCAGATATTTAGGCGACAGAAATATATCTTTCGATATGACGGTTGGCTTCACTTAGACGTGGCATTTTGCGTTCGTCAATAATATTCCAAATACAGTAAATAATCGACAGACAGCGATCAACCTTTTATACCCATCATTGAGACTATCTGATCCCGAACTTTCCCATGCATTGCATGTAAATTGTGTATTCTGTGACACTACACGCCGAAATTGAAAATCATGCTGTTAAATACGGGTATTTTACAGATGGTGTGTTTTGTTGTGATGTTTCAAAACATAAACACCATAGGACTCATAAACAGAGCAAAACCTTTCGTAAAATGAATCATGTTTTAACTCATTGCTACATGAAATTGCTATTTTCATGATGCGTTTCTTGTTTGGGAGAGTATATATATATTGGAAGGCACAGAACACATATGCTATTTGGAATAATTGGGTCGAAATCTAACTTCTCGGCTTCCGATACCAAATCGTTTACCTCTATTAAACTACTGAAGAACCTTTCAGTGACTGAAGAAAAACAAATGTCCTGCAACATACAAACTAGAAATACGTCTGTATTCGTTTGGCTCAGGTTTAAAGGATCTGTATGAAGAAATTAAAATACCAATATTTTAAGAATCTGTAGAAACGCATCTAAAGTGTTATTAAAAGATAAATTGATATATGATATGGTATAACGAATTCACCAGATGACGTTCTATTGTTCAATTCCAATCCATCTTCAGCAGCTGCCTCACCAACCAAAATGTGTTTTCCTGTATTATTTCGTGGTGTTTCCTGAGGACACATCAAGAGCTAATGGGATATTTCTACAATAAACACATGAGTGGGAGTCATGAAATCGTGCTACTGAGCGATCAATTCTGATGCAGGGTTGTTAGATAGTGGATTAAATAAGCTTTCAGCATAAGGACAAATCCTAGGTGCTGTGGCGAGGTACATTACGACATTTATCTGAGACTATCCCCAAACCGTTAAAACATACCACATTCAACAGCTTCATTCTGTTTGTAGTAGTGGACTTGCAACACAGATATTAGTGTACGTTCAAATTACATCTATTGCTTTTGCCATTTCTTCTATGCAGATTATATGTCAAACAAATAGCACCTACATGTTCACCGCGGTGAATAAATATACCTATTTCGCTTTAATTTGACAGAACTGTTGTCTGAAGAAGCTACAATGGGTTGATACATGTTCTTGCATGAAATGCTTCAAGTATGTCGTTGTTTGGTAGAAATACTTTTGAGACAGCATTGCATCTATCTTGTTCCGATACTACATCTAATATGCACGTGGGTGCCCAGAAACGGTCATTGGAGCATCTTATCTATCACCAAGAGGAGGTAACACATTTATCTGTTGAAATTACAAGTCTACACAAATAATTTAAATATGTGCAAATATACAACGTCCTAGGATACCGGAGTGAGCTATTCAGTTTAACACATGTGCTCCCAGTTATCTTCACACATCGAAACAACACTATCTGCTTATAACCACATACCTAGATCAGTCGAGGACAGTCAAACATAGGATCCATAGTGCATAATGAAAGTGTAAAGCGGTTGCTACTCTGATTTATCACGGACAAATCTAACTTCTTCCAGTTAGGTTTTATCATAAAAGTTTCCACTTTACCAGGAATCGTCATGACAAAACGCTACCGCCCACATTCTCATAAACTGGGGCAAGTGCACACATGTACATACAAAAAGACATCTGAAGTGAGAAAATTTCCTGATTCTGAACAAAAAAACCTTTTTGTTTAATACAAATTGAGATACCGCTGGCTGCAGAAGGTAACTTATCATTGGACGACACCTCTTGTTATGTCCTGTTGTCTAGCACGTGCGTGTTTTCGCGGTTCCTCCTTTCGCTGTGTCCCCCTCCGTAAAGAACCGAACTTAAAACTGGACTACATGATGATTTCTCAAACAACGTTTCCTACTTGATGAGTAGAAACACATTAAACAGCAGACGTTGTCTGGTAGAAGGCTTCCTTTGCCGTGGATCGTATTGGGATTTGATAGCCTGTTTTAATAGCTAGTTTGCATTCCATCGGTCTCATTTTGAGAAAACAGATACATTTTACCAGTGCTAGAACTATCAGATTAATAAGCAACTGTGTACGAGTGACGTCCTACTGCAGTAGATGGTCCTGCTCATGGCCTTGTACTCCATATCGATTCCACTGCTTATCGCACACAGCGATAGTAAAATGAAACTTGGTCCAATGATGCTAATGCATATTTCTGATTCACATTTCAACTCTATCTGGAACATCCGTATCCTTGTCTGAAAGACACATTCCTATCCCTGTCTGAAAGACACATCCCTATCCCTGTCTGAAACACACATCCCTATCCCTGTTTTGAAGCCACATTCCTATACCTGTCTGAAAGACACATCCCTATCCCTGTCTGGAAGCCAGATCCCTATCAAAGTCTGGAAACACACATCCCTATCCCTGTCTGAAACACACATCCCTATCCCTGTCTGAAACAGACATCCCTATCCCTGTCCGAAGCCACATCCCTATCAAAGTCTGAAAGCCACATCCCAATCCCTGTTTGGAAGCCACATTCCTACTCCTGTCTGAAAGAAACATCCCTATCCCTGTCTGGACGACACATCCCTATCCCTGTCTGGAACACACATTTCCTATCCCTGTCTGGAAGCCACATTCCTATCCCTGTCTGAAAACACATTCCTATCCCTGTCTGGAAGACATTCCCTATCTTGTCTGGAAGACACATTCTTATACATGTCTGGAAAACACATTCCTATTTTCATGTCTGGAAGACACATCCCTATCCCTGTATCAAAGACACATATCTATCCCTGTCTGAAAGCCACATTCCTATCATTGTCTTCCTAAGACACATATCTACACACATTCCTATCCATGCCTGTCTGGAAGACACATCCCTAAGCTTTAAAACACATCCCTATCTCTGTCGGGAAGCTACATCCCTATCTCTGTCGGGAAGCCACATCCCTATACCTGTCTTTAAGCCACATTCCTATCCCTGTCTAGAAGACACATCCCTATCCCTGTCTTTAAAACACATCCATCCTATCTCTATGCCTGTCTGGAAGCCACATTTCCATCCCTGTCTGACACATATCTATCCCTGCCACATTCCTATCCATGTCTGGGAACCACATATCTATCCCTGTCTGGAAGACACATTCCTATGCTTGTCTGGAAGACACATTCCTATACATGTCTGGAAAACACATTCCTATTCATGTCTGGAAGACACATCCCTATCCCTGTCTCAAAGACACATATCTATACCTGACTTTAAGACACATCCCTATCCCTGTCTAGAAGCCACATCCCTATCCCTGTCTTTAAAACACATATCCATCCCAGTGAGAAAGCAAAATCTCTATGCCTGTCTGGAAGACACATTCCTATCCCTGTATCAAAGACACATATCTATCCCTGTCTGAAAGCCACATTCCTATCATTGTCTTCAAGACACATATCTATCCGTGTCTGGAAGACACACATCCATGCCTGTCTGGAAGACACATCCCTATCCCTGTCTTTAAAACACATCCCTATCTCTGTCGGGAAGCCACATCCCTATCTCTGTCGGGAAGACACATCCCTATACCTGTCTTTAAGACACATCCCTATCCCTGTCTAGAAGCCACATCCCTATCTCTGTCGGGAAGCCACATTCCTATCCATGTCTGGAAGTCACATTCCTATCCCTGTCTGGAAGCCACTTCCCTATCTCTGTCTAGAAGCCACATCCCTACCTCTGTCTGGAAGCCACATTCCTATCCATGTCTTGAAGCCACATCCCTATCCCTGTCTGGAAGACACATTCCTATTCATGTCGGGAAACGACATCCCTATACCTGTCTGGAAGACACATTCCTATCCCTGTCTGGAAGACACATTCCTATCCATGTCCACATTTCTATCACTGTCTGGAAGACACATCCCTATACCTGTCTGGAAGGCACATTTCTATCACTGTCTGGAAGACAAATCCCTATACCTGTCTGGAAGACACATCCCTATACCTGTCTGGAAGACACATTCCTATCCCTGTCTGGAAGACACATTCCCATCCATGTCTGGAAGCCACATTCCTATTCCTGTCTGGAAGACATATCCCTATACCTGTCTGGAAGACATATTCCTACCCCTGTCTGGAAGACATTCCTATACTTGTCTGGAAGACACATTCTTATACCTGTCTGGAAGACACACCCCTATCCCTGTCTGGAAGACAAATATCTATACCTGACTTAAAGCCACATCCCTATCCCTGTCTTTAAGACACATATCCATCCCAGTGAGGAAGCAAAATCTCTATGCCTGTCTGGAAGACACATTCCTATTCCTGTATCAAAGACACATATCTATCCCTGTCTGGAAGCCATATTCCTATCATTGTCTTTAAGACACATCTCTATCCGTGTGGGGCGGTTGGGTAACCTAGTGGTTAAAGCGTTGGCTCGTCACGTCGAAGACCCGGGTTCGAATCCCCACATGGGTACAATGTGTGAAGCCCATTTCTGGTGTCCACCGCAGTGATGTTGCTGGAATATTGCTAAAAGCGGCGTAAAACCAAACTCAGTCAGTCAGTCAGTCTCTATCCGTGTCTGGAAGACACACATCTATGCTCGTCTAGAAGACACATCCCTGTCCCTGTCTCTATCTCTCTCTGGGAGCCATGTCCCTATCCCTGTCTTTAACACACATTTCTATCCTTGTCTAGAAGCCACATCCCTATCTCTGACTGGAACCCACATCGCTTTCCCTGTCTGGAAGTCACATTCGTATCCCTGTCT